>NC_044003.1:7436986-7736986 GCF_902150065.1 Myripristis murdjan
GAGCGCCAGAGGGTACTTTGTGCTTCTGACTTTCCACCCGCCCGCTCGCTCTGCCGCTCTCAGAGACAATTTACGAATGCACCCACAATAGCCTAGATTTTTATGTACCTACTTTGTTTTTTTAATAAAAATGAATAAATTCACACACTTTTACGAAGTTTTTGGGACTCAAATTCTTGGACAGCTAATTCGGAAAAAATACTTCCAAAATTTAAGACTTTATAAAGTCGTGATAAGACTTTTTAATACTTTTTAAGGGTCCTAATTTTCCCAAAATTGATTTATCACCTTTAAATACTTTTCACGACCCCGCGGATACCCTGCTGTACTGGCATCGAAAAAAGCGAATCAGTGCATTTCTAATGGAAAACACAAGTTTAGCTCCTGGAGTATCACCTGCTACAAAAGAGCATATTTAAGGACTGAATAATTCACTTTGAAATACTGAGTCATATCGCGATGACGGCTTCAGACGGCTTTTCCTGAATCATCGGCTGATGTGCATTTGTGTTTGTAATATTTTTGGATAAGCATCGCATCAGCCGGCTGTTTTCAGCATGCAGGGTTTTTCACGGATGCTGCGCCTGTGTTACTGATGTGGTAATAAGCCGGAGATGCTTTCTGATGAAACCCTCCTGTAAAAAACTCGAGCTGTGTCTCGGCGGAGACATGCCAGATGTTGCTTACGTTTGATGACGGACAGAGCGCACCACTGGACCTTCTTCCAGCGGCTGCAGATGAGCCACTTGTTGACCTTCTTCACCAGCTCGGCCAGGTGGTCCGGGTCGGACTTCATAATCTGGTCGAACTCGGCAAACTGGGAAGAGATGGGAAATAAACTGCTGAGACACATATGTTCGCACGCCAAGCAGCAGAGAAACCAGTTGCCTGAAGTCGGATATTATATTTCTCCTCAACCAGGGGAATATCTGCCAAAAGAAATATCTTCATTTCTTCATTTCTGCAGCCAATTACAGACCAGCAATCTAAACGTCCAACTGCACCCATTGCTGTCCCACTGTATGCAATTACTAAGCCTATCATCACAAATTTACATTCGACCTGGGTCAAACAGTATTTGCAAATTATTCATATTGTTTGTTTTAATCGTCTTAGAATACCAGATGAATGGGGGTTTACCGATCAAGGGTATGAAAATCGATTTTAGCCCTACTCGCACAGCATTAGATTCCCAAATCAGAACCCCTCCTGTGATTTTTCCATGAAATATCTGCATATAATTTGTCAGTTTCATGATTACTCCACATGTAGCTCTTTGTCTCCCTCTCCCTCTCTTCCTCGTCCTTCCCTGTCTCAGTTTAGTAAATTTTCCCGAGGGCCCAAAATATCGAATTCTCTGCCTTTATGTTTCTCGAATTTGTCTCCACAGTAGTTTAAGAGCCCTGAAATTATTTATCCTAACCAATCAATATTTTCCACATGGAGTGCCTGTTTCAGCTGGGTCCAACCGATATTTTTCAAAAGTGAAAAAGGCCTTTTAATTTTTTTTTTTTTTCCAATTTGTTTGTGTCTATTTTCTCTTATCTTTCTTGTTTGATGGGAACTACAAGCCAGGTCCCAAGAGTGTGTGCTGTATGTCTGATAATGATAGGATTTCTGTACACCTGCATGTATTATGAGTGTGTTCTGGATGTGTGTGTACGTGTGTGTACCTTATGACTGAGTTAAGTCATTATACCTGTGTAATGCTATGCTATATCGTGTTATGGTTTCATTTTTTTCTTCTTTTTCCTTCACCTTATTTTAAATGACCCCAAACTGAGGGTTTTCAGGCAATTCTCCCTCACACTACCCTGCTAGTTTTATTTTGTATCTCTTATAAGTTTTTTTTTTTTTTTTTTTTTTTGTAATATGAGTAAATAAACAAACCAAACCAAACCAAATGAAGTTGTAGTTTTAATTACTGGCTCCGTCTGTCTGTGCCCGTTCGGACAGGAATAGAGTCTCGGCGGTTTCCTCCTGGTGTTACACAGATGGGAGTGACTACCTGAAGCTGTCAATCATCCATCGAAACATCTTGCAGGATCAGGCTCTCTTCACAGATTTTTTTTTTTTTTTTTTTTTTCACGCCTGAGGATAGACTCCCAACAGGCAGAATTACTGTCTGATAGGTGTTGTTAAGCTACACCTGTCAGTTAAATCGGCGAGAGACTGTTTTAACACATCCTTAACTAAAGACTGTCAGGGCAGCACACAGCGCTGTGCATGCATATTCCTGCGAAAGGCGCATTAGTCGTGCTGCAGCGTCACTTGTCAATAAATAAATAAACAAATAAATAAATAAATAGCCAAATAACACCCATGGTATCCAGCAGCGGTCATAATGTTTGTAAAAAAATCTACCTGGCCGTGAATATCATACATAACTTTCCATTCAGATGGGATTAAATTTCAGAGGAGCTCTGAGTTTGATGAAGAACATCGCTGTGGACGTCGGGGATATGAGAAATTAACACGGCCCTGGAAAACTAATCCCGTCCCAACAGGGCTTTAGTCCATTTCCCACCTTGAATTGCCCTGATGTGATAAGCCCCGTGTACTGTTTCTCGGGCTCCCAGGCGGTTTAAAACACTTACAACTACTATCTGACCCAGGTCTGTGTGAGAGGGCACCTTTCCCTCTAGAACAAACATCAGATGTCTGCGGCTTCCGCTGGGAATTAACCGCTCTTGTAATGAAAGCATCAAAGAGCAGTCAACAGAGGATAAAAGTATTCAGTTTTTCTCCCCCCCCCCCCTCCCAGATCCAACGTGTGGTGTCAAAGTAACAGTTTGTCCTGTGCTGAGGTCCCCTGCAATGAATGCATGCATTTTCCACAAAGCCCCCCTGGAAAACTCATGTCTAACCCAAATGCAATGAATTATTCATCTCTTGGAGAAATGAAAACCCCATCTGCTGGCTCTGGTCTGCTCTCAAAAACTTGTCTCACCTCACCTTGGCAGCCAAAATGACTAATGTGCTTTCCTCCCAGTCCATTGTCTCTCTTTGGGGAACAATACCTATATTAGTGTAACGGAAAACATAACAAGTTTTCAAAATTCTCACCTTCCCCGGACGGAAAAATACTCTTGTTAGGCCGAACTTGTAGTCGTTCTCGTTCAGTCCAAGCGCTTTGAACAGAGCCTGCAGCACAAACATACAGTATGTAAGGAATATCGATGAGTATAATAACGTTGTGGTGGTGCCGTGTATTAAAATGATAAGACGAGCCTGGATTTGAGCCAATGCCGGGCCAGAGGCTTGGAAGACCGACCTTGCAGAAAAGGCGCGGGTCCAGCCGGGTGAGTTTGGGAGGCATGTACTGCTGGTACATGTTGTAGAGTTCATGGAAAGGAGCTCTGGAGGGGAAGCCGCCCTGCATGAGGTCCAGCACTGACACCATACCTGCAGGAGGGAGAACGAGTCACAGGGAAAGGGGCAGAAGGTTTTGAATGGATAGAAAGTTCGAGATCCAAGTTCCTTAATGCTTTTTAAGACCTGTCTAGGACATGGGTTTCAAGATTTGGGTTAATCTGGAACAGGCATTACCCCAACAGTTAAGTGTCACACATTAAATATAAAAGCAGCTTGAATTTTTCTGACAAAAATGAAAGGAAAAAAAAAAAAGATGGCTACGGAGGCCCTGAGTATGGAAGCCCTGAGCGGCAAGGTGATTTATTGATTTTATTCATTTATTTTTTGGCGGGCAATGTCAGCCAAAACGTAGGAGATAAACTCTGCCCTTGCCTCTCAGGATCTCCATAGGTGGCTGAATAAATTTAGATAAAATATTCATGCTGAACTTAAGACATCTTGCAGATTTGAGTCTAAATATTTATGAATATTTATGAAACTGAATTCGAGACATTTTGACACCCTGTCCTTTTAGTTGGCAGACTGGCAGCTCTGTGAAATATATTTGAACCCCGATGAAAAATTATATTAAACTTCCCTGTGACTGTGAATTCAACAATGCTTTATATACCTTTAACATTACTGTATAGAGGAATTCCAGTCACGGGACATGACGTGCAAAGATGGGACAGCAAATTGTGAAGGACATTCCCACTTTAAGTTCTTCAACTGGGCTGGTATAGTTAAAAAGCCTGACCAAAAATATTTTATCAGCTTTCTGTATAGATGATGAATGACAGAACAGCACATAATTTCACTGAACATTCGGTTTCTCCGTCTCATGTGCACGATGAGAGCAAACGGTCTTCTTCTCTAGGAAGATTAAACTGAAATGGCAATTATTTTAGGCCCTAAGCTGCGTAGAGCTCATTTATCACACCTCTGTCTTACTGTAACTGCAGTTTCCTCCTCCCCCCAAAGGGTTTGGACAAAAGTTCGATTCGAATCTTTCCTAAGACAATTACATCAAGGCAATTTCCAAAATAGTATTACTCATCTTAGAAACTCCCTTGAGAATTGGGCATTTCTTGCAAAAATAATAAAAAAAAAAAATGATCCACCTTTTTTTTGTTGTTGTTAGTTTTATTTTGTCTTTGCCTAAACCAATGACCGCGGTGCATAAATTCATCCTTAGACATACACAACTGATTCAAACCTCCGACGCCAAGTACTCATGCGCACCAGGGAATTCAAAACATATTATCCCTGTCTTAGTCTCCCTTCACTGGCTCCGTGTAAAAGCACGCGCCGGTTATTAAGCCCTACTTCCAGCGTACAAGGCTTTATACGGCCTCAATAGATCGCTGATTTAGTTCCAGCCTCTTAAGCCGCTCTCTGCTGTCTTCTCACAGCGGGCAGGGACAAGCTTGGTCGGGGGATCGGACGTTGTCTCGGGGTGCGATCGGATCTACAGTTTGTTTTCTTCAATCTGAACCACGGCGGTTAATTTTATTTTTGTTGCATTTTTTTTTTTATAATGTGGCAATTTAAGTTCACACTGCCCAATTAAAAGCAAAAAAAGGGCTTGTAAACAAAAGTCACGTGGATTCACGAGTGGCTTGTTTATCAGTCGGAGTCTGAGTAACCTGTCATGCGGCCAGGTTCGAGAATTTGACAGCAGTGAGGGAGTCCAGACAAACCCGTCTCCAGCGCTTGTGACTTTAGATAAGCATGATGGGCTTGTCTGCACTCTCTGGCATATTTTTTTTCTTTTTCTGGTCTTCACACCACAAGAAAAAGCTGAATCAGAGCGTCAGTGCAGATTTCATTTTGTCACGCCGGGCTTTACAAGCATGACGAACCGCTGGTTATTAGATGCCAGCGTCCTCAGCCTTATGCCCATAAAGCCCTGCCTTCTGGGCTTGTTACCTGTAGCTGCTTTGTATTTTGTCTCACTAGGGCCAGGTTCATTTTCTAATAAGGGCGTCGGGCTTGGTGCATTTTTGGTTAATAACTAGTTTTGATATTTTATCTGTACATACAGAGGGGGCTGAAGGCTGACCTTATCTAAGCCAGGCTTTCTCATTTTTTTTTTTTTTCATGTTTTGGACGCCAAAGTTCACCCTCATTAAGTCCTGGACACCCACCTGATGTGATTTTGCCCTCAGGACTGTGATATGAGAACGTGTGTTAAGAAAGTGTGTAATCATGATATTACATGAGCAAGATTGAATCGATTACTTTCAAAAACATGGGAAAAAGGCTGTGACTAACATTCAACAAGGAGTGAATCTGTCTTGCAGTGGAAGCACGAAAGAATAATCAACAGACGATAAAAAGTTTTTTTTCTCCCTCAGAACAAAGTTATAGTGTCAAAGCAAGTTTGTTCTGTGCTGAGATCCCCTGCAATGAATGCATGCATTTTCATAAAGCCCCCCTGGAAACCTCGTGTCTAACCCAAATGCAATGAATTATTCATCTCTTGGAAAAATGAAAACCCCAATGAAAAAAAGAAGCTGAAAACTACCTGAAAATTAGCAGCTTTCTTGTGTTTATTTGTTGTGAAATTAGACGCTCAACCCCTGGTATTCCCTGGACCCAATGGTGCTTGGAAAACCACTGATGTAAGCTACTTTTCTTTGGTTTCTTGAGGTTATGATGTCGGGTTCAGAAAGGGTTTGGACAAAAAACAAAACAAAACAAAACAAAAAAAAAAAAACACGGTCTGGCTAGGAATCGATCCTTGGTTCGGGCGCGTATTTCAGGCACTGGAATTCAATCAGAAAAGGATCAAATGTCGTTTCGCATTCATTTTTAGTGCCACCCAAGTTCGAATTTCATTATTCTCACACAAACCAAGTGAACTAAAGGAGCAAACACTTCAGAGTTCAAGAAAGTTGGTCCAAAAGTACTTGGTGTCGGCTTGCCCTGTGTCTGTAAGTCAAGACTCAAGTCCCATTTATTCAGCACAGCCTGCGACCTACCTTAACCCCAGCCCTGTCAGAGATTCATTTCTTTTTGTTTACTTCACTGCACTGAGTGTCATTTACTTACTTGCAGACTGCCCGGGTTTTGCCCAGGCGCGCTCTCATAGCTTTATCATATTCACGCTCTATTTTTTTACATTTTTATTACCATTATTTTTGTGTGATTTTTGCGTCTCGCTGCTCCTCTAAAGCCCTTTGGGACATTCCTGTTGCTAAAGGTGCTCTATAAATACGCTTGACCTGACTTGACATAGTCCGCACATGAAACAGTATGCCTGTTGCCATGACGACGTTATCAAAGAGCCATGTCAGCCACATTAGATGTACCAAAGAAAACTGGGGTTGCTGTGCCCTAACTCTGCCGAACGGCTTAACATTTACAATCCGAACAACATCCTAACTAATGTCTATTGGTTTGTTTTTGGTTCGCTTTCGCTGTGAGTGATTTTTTCTTTACCCTTTTCTAGTATTTTACTGATGTGCATTCAGCAAAATATGTACATCAGCAATAAATCATACAGATATATTTTCACTCCGCTGAAGCTTGAGAGAAAAACTGATCAGTAGGCACTACACACACTTCAGACGGGGTGTGTGATCCAAAACAGATGTCTGAAACTGCGGCCGAGTTTTTAAAGCCTAAATTCACTGATGTAAACTCACAGAACCTTGGAGAAACCTCAAATATATTGAGAATAAAACAAATTGCTGCTCCTTACCGAGTGATATGCGATTAATGATAACGACTATTCTCTGTGCGAAGAGTTCAAAAACACAAGATCTCTCTTTTGGAAAGTTGTGTGAGGTTATTAATTGATACCTTGAAAACCAGCCTGTACTTTGATTTTGTCAACCAACACCTCAAGGTGACCCACTATCCTTTTAAGAGGACCATAATTTGTTTCAATTTTGTGCAATTAGCTATGTTGCAAGAGTGTCAGCAATTTCAAGAGGTGGATATTTCTTTGTGGAACTGAACCCTCCATGTCTGTAAACACACATATTCCCTGTCTATTCTGAACCAACAGCATTTCAATTCCCTGTCCAATACAGCTGATAAAAAGCGTGCAAGATAAAGTCAGAAATACAGGGTGTATCTGGGCAGGGCATCACTGAGTTTGTGTGGAAGAAGCAAAATTGGACTCTCCAAGGATATTGAAACACAAACATTTTTTTCCCCTTGCAAATTGAACATGGAGGGATATTTGCCTCGCAGGCTCTCAGGCACAAGGGAGAAGACAAGTTTAAGAAAACTGTCAAATAGAGCACGTCTCAAAGTCCCACGGCGAGGACACAAGACAGCAATCTGGGTCCAGGACAGGCAGCCGTGGGACAGCGAGCCAACTGCCTTTGTGATTGGCACGGAGTAAAAACTTACGTCCGCACTTGCTTCACAAATGCTCAGACATTTTTCATGTCTGGATTTGCAGCTGACACTCTTATCCAGAGTGAGTTGCAGTGTTTGGGCAGGCGGCGGTCAGCATCTTGCTCAACAAAACTTCAACTTACTTTTTTTTGTGGAACTCAAGCTCTGAACACTCTGTCCTGTTTACACTGTCCTATAAAACCTCACTACAGCCTGGGACCTGAGCTCAGAGTAAGGCCAGGATTATAGGACTGAACAACAGAAGAACTGAACAGCCTCGAGTGGGCCCGACTTCAAACAGGAGTCAACAAGACGCTGAAGTCTCGTAGGTCTGACCTCGCAGGACCATGACGAAAATCCAAATGAATCATCGGTGTAGACGTTAGCACCAGTAAAGACAAGAATTATGGATCAACAGGACGCGATTTTTGCTCGCATGTTCATCCATACAGATGGAAAAAAAAAAAAAACGAAGATGAGTCATGTACGTGGTTGGGTCGACTGGATTTACACAGTTGGACATACAGTAAGACATTTTCCACACTATAGATGCAGTCATGTCTACTTTAACTTGTCTGCTTGTCTCTTTGCTTTGCAGTAAGCAGAGTGATGGCATATCCTGCTGCAATCTAATCGGCCAAGGTGACAAATTGGCTCATCGTTCTGGCTTCATATCACAAGAGGACGGGAATGATCTGGACGTCCCAGACGATCTCAGACTGTGCTGAGAGATTGGAACGGGACATGGTGACTTTCTAGAAACAACACGCCATTTTCACTCCAATCTTGGAAATTCGTTGGGGACCGCCTGGGACACATGAATCAGCTGTGACATTGGGTGATGTGTGCCTGGTCTAAATAGGTAAACAAATCAGTCCCTTGTTGTAAAGCCTGCAAAATTCATGGGTAATTATCGATTTTGGCTCCAATCGACATAGATGTAAATGAATCACTTGCTAATCTGAGACTCTGAGTGATATTACGTTATTAGAGCAACTTTGATTCAAATCAGCTGCAAATACAGAATGCAACGTTCCACGAGCAAGTTTACAAACCAAGAACAAACATCTCTCTGACAATACTGTCTGTATTCTTTTGAATATTTACCAAGAGAGACGCAGCACTTGTGGCAACATGGTGAGGTAAGAGAGCCTCTCCTGATTAGAGGAAAGAAGAACTAATGAAACGAGACAGCCCAAACATTTTGTATTGCTGTGAAACCTGCTTTGGGGAGTGGCTTGAATATTGCCTTTTTGAGCATGGAATATTATTTTTAAACATCTTCTTAAGGGAGTTTGGCTTTATTAATGATTACACAGCAAAGGGTGAAAGGAAAGAATGGATGATATACAGCAAAAGCAAAAGATTCAACACAGAAAACACTTGTGCACTTTAGCCCCGAGAGCCTGCCAGAATGACGTCCGTCGCCCTTCTCTGAATACCATCCATTTTTTTTTCCAAAAAGGTGGGTGATGATGACGATGATTTGTTCTCTTAAACCGCCTTTCTCTCCACCTGGCTGTTGACGTAATTTGACAGTGTTTGTGATACCCTGACTTTGCTGGGTTACTTCTCTTTGAGAGGTTGCTGTAGTGCTTTTTAAGCTGAGTGAAAGACAGCTTGTAAACATTCTTGCAGTTGTTCCTCCAACAATTCCTCCAATGCCATAAAAAGGCAGAGGTATTTGACATCCAGAACAATCTTCATGAATGGTAAATGCTTTAGATGTGAGGCAACTCTTTTTACGCTGATGCTGGCTGATGCATTTTGTCTCTCTGCATGCATTTTGACCTTGGCTCTGTATCTCAGCTGTATATTAAGAGGTTGCTTGACATTTTGAATTTTAGAGTTCTGTTTTTTTTTTTTTGTTTGTTTGTTTTTTTAACCAGGTACTCATGAAATACTGCATAAGATGTTTTGGTTCTGCTCTTTTCGATTCGATGGGATGAGACTCATAGATCCCAGAGGGAAAATTGGGACATTGGAGTCACAAAGCCTGGCAGGTGAGCAAACAGTAAAAATGTGATAAAGGATGTGAAGAGAAAGTTGTCACATGAAATAACTGAACTAACCTAAACTAAAATAAAAGGTTGGCCATCTCTGTGATGGTAATTATAAGTTTGCACTGCTAAAAGGAGTTCCCACTGTGATGGGCACTGACAACTTCACATAGGTGTGCAGCAACAAATTTGCCAATTTATATTCTAGTCCTACTATACGCACTCTATGCAAGAAGAGAAAATGGCTGTTCACATTGCACAGAATATATGCACCAGATGTGCAAATGGAAATTTTTTAACCTTTACTTCACCAGGGTAATTTGCTGAGAATGCATGCTCTTTATCAGTAACACTTCACACACATTCACACCTGGAAGCTGCCCAGTACAACCACAGTCTGCATGGTTTGCCACTGAGCAGCTCCCCTGCAGCAGTGCCTTGCTCAAGGGCACAACAGCTGTGATTTAAAAAATTGGTTTAAAAAAAAAAAAAGTATTGTTCAGGACCCAGTATCAATGTCAAGGTACTGGTACCAGTATCGGTATCAATAATTTCTGAGGGATACCCAGGTGTTGGAGAGCACTTGCTAAGTTAAACTGACCAAAATCAAAGATTGTACTGGAAATTGGTCTTGAGACAGACTTTTTTTTTTTTTTTTTTTTTTTTTTAATATAATCACTGAAACACTTCAGGGGTGGACTGCTCTCCAGGAAGAATTACAGCAGCTACAGCTCTATTCAGGAAAACTGAAAAACATTTGATGTCTTTGATAATTTAATAAAAACTGAATGCATTAATGAATCTCTTTAAAGCTACACTGGGGGATTTTGCACATCAGCAGCTAAAACTTCCAATTGTTTGAAAACTATTTGCACATTAATACCCCAAAATCCTGAAATGTGATGTCAATAGACTGCAATCAACAAGCTCATGTTTACCAGCCCAGCCTGTCTATGATGTTTTTTACCAAATGAGACCACAGGCAAAAGATGTAATGTAACAAGCCTGATTTTCTTGGGACAGTTTGCTCCCTCACTGCTGTTCAGGACACAATTTGGATTTCCTTCTTAAGAGACTATTCCCCACCAGTGACAACACCCGACACCAGCATTTTAACTGGGAAAACAGGACAAACACAGAGCAGCTCAGTTAGGATAGATGGGATGTTCTTCTCTACTGCTCCCCAATGTGTGATTAATGATGAGAAGGTAAGTACCTCGTTCCATAAACACTGTGCAGCTTTATATTATCCCCTGCCTATAGCGTATACTGTTACTGACCAGAGCATTGCAGCTGGGAGAGAATCTGGGCTCCTTCAAACTGGTGGCTGATCATCTTCAGGTTGGGCTTGATACAGCGAATGAAACTGGAGCCCTAGAAAAGGGAAGGGGCCGAGAGAGAGACACAGAGATATGGAGAGTGAGAAAGAGGGGGTGAAAGAAAAATAACAGAATAAAGTAAATGGTGGAAGAGAAACCAAGAAAGTAAGCGGGGATACCAAGGGCATAGATGGAAAGACAAGAAGCGAAGAAAATACAGACATGGAGGAAGACCATTAAAGTAAGAGCAGAACTACAGGCAATTTCCCTTCACTACATTCATCACGTACAGCAGTCTAGACACTGGCTCAGGACATGATTGGTTGACAAAATTGGTATTTACTTCCCATGACAGGCACAAAGCTCTATTACAGGATGGAGGATCTTTACTGTGCCTATGGGTCCCGCGGAATGAAACAATCTCTACATACAAGACGAGTTAAAAATACTGACCGTGCTGCGGAGCTTGTCCAACAGAATATTCAGCTGGGTCTGCACAGGAAACAGAAGAAAAGGTTACAGTTGTTTACAAACCAGCCCGATCATGGGAATACAGATCGGAGTTTCAGTTATACAAACATTTCACGGAGCTGGAGGCAGGAAGAATCTCTGGGTTAGCGTGGGGAGTTTAAGAACCACAGCTCTTTTGGTGCAAAGGTAGGCGAAATTGCTTGCGAACAATCGTGGCTAGTAAAGAAGGAACTGTTCGTTCATTTCTAGCCCTGCAACTCAAAAGCACACACGTTTCAGCGAGAAGGGGGATCGGGACCCCTTGTGCTCTCATAGCTGATCCAAAGTTGGACTGAAATGAAAGAACACTGAAGATCGGACAAGTGTGCACTTCAAATTGCAAATTCAAAGACGACTGCTTAAGAATTGGATCTGGACATTGAAATTGTAAAATCACATCTCTGTAAAACAACACTTCCATTAAACAAGTGGCCAGGGAATCTGAACACTGAGCTCAAAAGCAAATGCTATGTCATATTGTTACATCCTGCTTTTCAGTGCAGTTCGAGTCAATACAACTTTATCAGCCACCAGGGTGGAAGTTTGTCCTCAAACACACCATTAACACATAACCAGCTACACTAATGACATTAAAAGGTCGCTAATAATATTTACCACAAACCAAAAAAAGAAAAGGTGCAGGTAAACTACAAAAGGAAGGAGAAAAATGAGTGATGGAGAAATAAAAGAGTTTGATTTAATTCAGACTGGGCAGACATGGGCTTTGCTCCTGGTTCTGGTAGGGTGCAGATCCCCAGCTGGTTTTGGGTTTCCCAGTAATTTTACCGGCTGTGTTGACCAATCTCTTGCTAAAGTGCTTTTTGAGTCGCAGGGCTTAGGGATGATCACCTAATCTAATGCAGTTTAAATTTACCAGACAGTCTGTGGCTGCACCCATGAAGGTTTGACACAAGCAGTGGCATCATTTCTGCCTCCAAAGCAGCTCTGTTTCTGAGAAAATGGCTGTATAAGTACAAATACGGATCATGCATATTTGGTGAAATATGATCTGAACTTACAACATTTATGTTGTTTAGCTTGTGGCATCAGATTCCAACCTGCCTGTTTTAAAAAAACACACACCATCTCTGCAGTTCATGAACCTCAGCTGCACAGTTTACTGCTTAATTCCTTGAGCAAACCGCAAGGACAAAAAAATATTTGGTTTCCTTCACCCTGGGGACTAAAGTGCTTTAGTTTGTTCAGATGAAAAATGACTACGACTATCTGTCAAAGCTGAGAACAAGTGAGCCAACATCCAACCATTATCTGCAATGTCATGAAGATGAGACAGATGTGAGAATTATGAATAGATCTATATTTGAGGAATTTTATTCCAACACTGGATAGCACAAAACTCAATCAAAATATAGTCAATCTTTATTAGCTGATAAAATATTTATTTTTGCTGACTGAGTTTAATTTCAATTGTTTCTTTTCCCTCATAAATAGATTTCTGCTGTTTTGGAGATAATAATCGAGCATGTTATTTCGAAGACAGATCTGCAACTAAGCCTGCTGGTGGCGCCAGAGAGAAGCTCATAGGGTTGCCACAAAGTAGTACAAACTGCAGTAATACAACAGTATTTGGTAACACTTTACAATAAGAGTACAACAATTAACGTTAGTTTACGTTAGTTAATGCAGTAATGGTTAATTAACTGTTAGTTAATGATTATTATGGCATTTACTAATGTTAATAATATCTACAATAACCCTTAAATAACATATAAATTAATACCTTAGCATGAACAGCATTAGTACATGATTCTTAGACACATTAGTTAACGGTTAGTTAACTGTTACTTAATGTTTATTACCTGTTACTTAATGTTTATTACGGCATTAACTAACGTTAATTGTTGTACTCTTATTGGAAAGTGTTACCCAGTATTTTAATGTGTCCTAAGGTGTTTAAAAGGAAACCAACATCCCAAAAATCCACCAAATTCACTTTCAATGCGTCCATGTCAGATCATGGCGCACACTTTGTTTTTGTTCTTTAGTTGTTTTTAGTTTCAGAATTTAATCATTTTCAGAATCTAAAATGGCCACTGACAAATTGTAAGTATTTGACATGTGAACTGTTTAACTGACATTGACAACATTTACATGTACAGTGCCTTGGCTGCTGCACTCTCACTGCCATGCAGTGCGGTCACGTCAGTGGCCTTTCCTCTGAGCACCACTGTAATACTCTGCCAGCTTTGGTTTCATATCTTTCAAATAAACATCTAGGAACACAGGAGCTCGCAGGGGTAATCACGCAGAAAGCCAAACACATGCATGATTAAGCTGAGGTTCGAAATCTTTTGATCTATAATACGATTTATATCTTCTCTGGCAGCAGGCACACCAGGTAGCTTCTGCCAAAAGGCGAACATAGTGGCCAATAAATAATAAGCCTTACACTCACGGTGCCAGAATTTCAATGGGTTAGTATTACAGTCTTGAAAGTGTGGGAACAATTAATCTGAGAGCGTCGACCTTCACGCGGTGTGCAGCTGAAGACGCTGCTCAGGTGGACTAAAGAAGTCACTCTGCTGCCATTAGTATTACTTTGAAAAACAGTCTGACAGGTTTTTACAAAGGAATGTATGTAGAAATTTGCTGTGCATTGGCAATAACCTTCTTTGCCCTCATTGCAAATTATTCCAGACCAGAAAGTAATAATTCTTTGAAACTGTTTTAACCTACCTGATGTACCAGTTAGGCGGGGCTTCTGATAAGGTTTTGCAAGGCTAAGTCTTTATAAATTTGTAGGATCTGCATTATTATAAGATAAGGTGAGATCTATTCAGCGTCAAGGCGTGAGCCCGATATTTCTGCACATATTTAATCCTTTGAAACGTGCTCTCAATATCTTAAAATGGCTGTGTTTATCTAGGCATCATAAACTGCACAAAACCATAAGCATAAGTAAACAAACTATCTTACAAAAACTGTCTCAAATATTCGCTCGGCTCTTATGTTCCCATTTCTTGTACTCCTTCATTATTGATGATCCATTAATATTCCAAGGAAGCTGGAGTGTTTTTTTTCTATTGTTTCGACCCTTGGTGTCCTCATAATTAGTTTGCTTGTAGTGCCGGTGATGAATAATTTAAACTTATTCTACTGTTGCACTCGTTCTAAGTTTCCGTGGACATGAAGAACATCTGCACAATGTAAATGTATACTAATTAGGTCGATTAAGGAACAAACGACAGGCGTATGGGAGAGCCGTACACCCAGGGATCGTAAAGCAGCAGATTGTGGAGGAGGCATCGCGTGGCGGCCAGCAGTTATTAGCATAACGGCGACGTGCTCGGTTGTCTGCTAACATTGGTGGCTTGTGCCCACCCGAACCTTAATTCCAGTCTGTTTGGCTTTCTCTCAACACCTCTGGACCTTAATCACAGTTTGGACGCAGGGAGGAAACACGAAGCGAGCGAGGAGGAGAAACAACGGAATGAGGTGGCTTTCCAAGATCCCTGCAGGTAACAGAGATCACAGGTAACATGAACTCAATCTGCTCACTATCTAAGGCAATGCTGAGAAGCCACACTGGAGCTGGCGCTGGGCTTCTGTCATGCAAAATGTTTCCACGGTGCAAAACATAAATACATAAATCATGTAAAGGAGAGCACCACTAAATTTCAGTTTTCGAATACGCTGCATCTCTTGTCTCAATTTTTGGTGCAAACACCCTCCTCATAATATTCTCCTTCTGTGGCTAATTAAGTCGTCGCCATTCATAAACCAAAGAATTGATAACTGGCTGTGTAATGCACTATTACTGTGGACTATTTTATCACGGTGATGGAATACCGGTGTGATGAAAGTTTATTTTCATATCGTAGTGGCTGCAAAAAAATGGGTTAATTTCATTTTATTATAGGCCACATTTTAAAACACATGATGAAATGATGTTTGACCCATGTGTTAACCAGCGCCTAGTTAATCCATATAATGAAGCCTCTGCTGAACACATGGGCCGAAACGTCAATGTGTTTTTTAATATGTAGCCTACAATAAAATAATAATTGTATTTTTCTACTGTGAATAAGAGCAGTGCCTCTCTTTGTCTACAGTTTTATGGTCCTTTAAGGAGCCACAATGTCCACCATCTTCACTGAGAATGAACAGGAAACGCTGATTGGAGCACCATCCTGAGCATTTTTCTGAGATTAAGAGATTACGTTTTAAAAATGTGCTAAAACAGAGGATGAGTGTAAAGCCAAATTTCGTCACAACAAACAAACAAAACCCAGCAGATAAGATGATATCGCCTCTTTCAACGAAATTCTTAAAGTAACTTGTGCTTAAAAAAAAAAAAAAATCACCAGCAGTGGGTGTAAAATCTGCTGCCTCTCCAGTGTGTCTACAGCTGCAATGATTGATGCATCTGTATGCTTTCTGCTCGGCTCTGGGACGCAATGTGCATAAAAATCATGTCCCCACACGCATGAGAGGCCAAACTACTTGTACATCAAAGATGTTTCTATGGATTCTGTGAAATATTTCCCCTCGGCCTGTACACTGCGCTGCTATCTCACACGGACTGTGATAACAAACATGAATACCATTTCCCCAGGGTTATGTTTTTTTTTTTTTTTTTTTTTTTTTAGAAGACATGATTGAGTGGGTTAAACCGCTGTGGTGTCTGGCTCACCTTGCCTTTGGTTAGGTGACGCATTAGTGCGCATATCAAGGTGAGATGATGCTGGGTGAAGCTGGGTGAGTCACAGTACAAAAGAGTAGAAACTTTCCCTCTGTTGTTACGGCTGAAAACAAAGGGACCGCACTCTCTTTTCCTTATTTTTAACCACAAAATTCAATGAAATGACAGAGAAAAGTTACTGATAAGTATAGCTTCTGCATTTCTAGCCAGCACTGTGATGGACAGAGGACGTTTTACTTTTCTTTGCATACCAATGAGTTGAAATCGAATGCATGCACGGTGATATTGGTGTCCCACACTCAAAAAAAAAAGAAAAGAAAAAAGAAATCACTCTAAAATCCTGGAATAAGAAGTGTTGAAAGCTTCATTCCAATGTGAGGACTAGAATCCATCAAAGATAAATCGGTAAAAAAAGCCAAATTGTGCCTTATTGCTGTGCGAAGCAGTTTTAAACACCAAGATATCATTGCAAAGTAGTGAAGAAGTGAGTTTTGCACAGCGTGGGCTTCTTCGATGTGCCGGGAAAATACAGGAGAGCATATGGCAGTCCACTGGAGCTAAGATTTGCCGCATGCTAAGAAGACTGCTTTTTCTTAAATTCACTTATTACACAGTCATTTCAATATGTAGAAAACAATGGGATGAGCGCCTGTTGAGCGAACCTGACGAAGCAGGGGTGTCAAAGCGGATTCTTCGCTCCACTGGTTTCAGTTGCTGAAATCGTTTGATAAATGAGCCGAGACAAATTGGCCCTTGAGTTTCTAGTGGACAACCGAATGTCCTATGCACCAATATATCACTGTGAAATTATTTGTGATACCTTAATATAATAACTGTAATGAGACAAAGGTCCACACAGTTTGCAACCTCCGTCTCACGCCAGAGGTGTTTTGGTCGTATTAAGGATCTTTTGCTTCTTTGGTCACTGGTTTGCTTTTTGGCTTTACTGAGGAGGTTAAAGAGGATGGAGAGGATGATGCAAATCATTTTCCATCCGTCTTTCCTTCCGTTCACCGGCTGCCAGGAGCTGCCACAAACTCTGACAGCTTTAGCTCCATTTTCTCTGGAAGAACAGCGCCCTCTTTCTGTTTTGTGCAGTAAAGCAACACAGCAGATTTCCCTCCAAATCCGAGCCAGTTGTGGACTACGAAAAATGTGGTGTTGATCCCAGTGGAAGCTTACAATCTTCTTGGTCTCATTTGTTGAAGATTAATTAATTATAGTAAGGTATTGCAAAAAATGTGGTCAAAATTAATTGATGGTAAAATCCAATACATAGTACCATAGCCTTGTTAGGGCTACACCGACAAAACAATCTGACCAAAGTCAATGTAAAAAAAAAAAAAAAAAAAGTGAGAAAAAGTGAAAGCGAGTTCCAAAAATCTTACTTATTTCACTTGGCTACTCACCTTGAATTTATTGCCGACGCTGATGAAGCTCAGCTTGCCAGCCTTCTGCTTGACGTCCTTGCTGTTGTTGGAGTTTTCGAAGAGTTCCCGGACGAAGCGGTCCTTGGACTCGCTAACCAGGCACTCCAGAGACATGTGCAGAGCGTCGTTGTTCTTCTCCACAAACTTGATCTGAAAAGGGAGATTTTCCATGTTGATGTGCTCTGCTGTGGTGTGGTTGACAGTCATTTCTTAGCTGAGGGCCTATCATAATAATCGTAGAATGCCTCTCGGGTTTCAGCCTCAGATTGGCACTTGTAGATTTCACGCTGCGATTTCAGTTCCGATTTCAAAATTCTGCTGTTTTTCCAGATCACAATTTTGTCTGATTTGAAAACTTTGGTTCAAATCAAAAGTTAAGAAACCACAGAAACAGTGATCACATGCACTGAAGGACAATACCCTAAATCTAAAAAAAAAATTGAAGTTATCCAAACCTGGAAATTAATTTCACATATATTTCCAGACATTCCCAAACTGTATAAGAACCCTGTACTGTTATGATATTTTTCCTTTATTCTACTCAGAGTAATCTTCCATAAATTTCTCAAGTAAATTCAAATAAAATCTACTCTGAAATGCAGATGGTGAATTTTATGTTATATAGCCAGGCTTACTACTTTTTTTTTTTTTTTTTTAAATAGCCCAAGTGAACAACAGAGGAGACATATCAATTTCAAGTGACATTAATTTCAAGGATTTTCTTCTTTAAATGGCAGTTAGCAGTGAAGGATGATAAAAATCAAAGCCTCTAAAATGAGTCCGACGCTGGTTCACAGCTTTAGGAACGCTGGCGGAGCTGTGTTCCCTGAACGTACCGTCTCGTAACACACGGCTCCTGCGAAGTGTCTGATAATAAATCCTTCATCATCCCTCACGTTCCTGTGGACAGCCAGCTTAGACTTCCTGGGTACCTGAGGGACACATACACCATTTAAAGACTGATGATTGCTCTCAATCCTGAAATTATTAACTGGCATTGAAAGATTATGGTCAGCATTAAGACTGATTTATGTTGATAGAGGCTGGGGAGTTTGAAAACTAGACCATTTCATTTTACAGCAACAAACATCACATAATATGAACTCACTCTGGGTCCTCAACACACTAAACAACAGCATTTCTTCTATACTAACCCAATCTTTTGGGGCTAATTCCTGAATATAAGATCCTAAATATATCACATTAATTATCCATGCATTTGAGAAGTTCTTGCACCTGCATAGGAACCTGAAGTCACCGGCAAAGTACTGCAACAATGAGCTGACCTTGGTCATTTTTGGCATCGTGGTCAATAAACACACAAAATCAAAAGGTGACTTGTTTGCCGGTGACTGAACAATGCAATATGGCTTATATTACGCCGCTGAGTCACCAGCAAACAAGCAGAATCTCAGCCCTGTGGCCCAATACTTTTCCTATTGCCCGTATGTGAAATTAATAATCAAGCACAAAGAAGGACACACTGTAACAGTCATATACTTATATTTAAAAACGTCAGAGCAACATCCTCCCTGTCTCTTCAAAGGCACAGCAATGTGTCTCACGAGTTGAGCTTTACAGGTCACTTCA
Organism: Myripristis murdjan; assembly: GCF_902150065.1. NCBI lineage: Eukaryota > Metazoa > Chordata > Actinopteri > Holocentriformes > Holocentridae > Myripristis > Myripristis murdjan. The sequence continues at coordinate 7,456,206 of NC_044003.1, forward strand.
TCCACGATAGTTAATAACTATAAACTTTCTATTTAGCCTCTGTCTCTCTCTATTCATCTCTTATCTTGTCCTCTAAACTTCGGATGAACTTTTGTCTGTCACTTCAAAGTCACTCACAGTCAGGCGGAAGTGCTCCTTGTGTTTGTTGTGTACAGTGTCGGTAAAGTGCTGGTCGCTGGGTTGAGGTAGACGGTTCTCTTCGTCCAGGATGTCCAGGATGCCAATCACCTTGGCCTCCACCAGATCTGAGAGAGCGAGAGAGAGAGAGAGAGAGAGGGAGAGAGTGAGAGAAAGAGAAAGGACGTGTTAGAAGTTACACTTCACTGTCATTATGGAACATGCTTTTGATCACCCGGGGCCGCTGGGTAACACATCCCTCAGTTAAATGAAGCGAGGGTGATGCTAGCGATTGAAAATCTGAACTGAAGTTTAATCAAACGGGAAAGAGGCGCGGAGATCGGACCGGTTTCTCCTTGACCTGAACTGACTCAGCGGTGGGTGGTGGAGGAGTGGGGATTATGTCACCTTATTAATGACTAATACTACTAATTTTGATATGTGTAGTGCTTTTTTTTGATGTTACATAGTGCAGCACTGGCAGGAGAGTAAAAGGAAAGACCATGAAAAGCGAATAAAACAGAGCGTGGGCCTTTGGCCGCTGGTGCCCTGCTGGCTCGGTGCTTGGTGAGGGAATGCAAGTGGTGGGAGGACGGGGTTTGTACATTTTGGCCTGAGGGTGGCGCTACAGAAAAGGTCATGAGGTCACCAACACTGACAAGGTTCATCCTCTGGGTAGCATAAACGTGCTCTCTGAATTTCATGGCAATCTGTCTGACAGTTTTTGATATGTCAGATTTGACATTTTGCCTGAAGGGTGGCGCTCAAGAAAAGATGGCACCAAAACTGAAAGGGTTCACTCACCGGGAAGCATGAGTTTATACTGTAAATTTGCACATTGCCCTCATCTATGCACATTGTATACATCGATGCACACTGGTTTTATTGGTTTTTTGCACATTGTTTTTTTGCACATTGGGTACTTAGATCTTTAGATCTCAAGGGTCATCTTTTATTCTTTATTTTTGATTTACTTATTCTTTATTTTTGATTTACTTAATCTTGTACTCTGTGGATACTGCTGAAAACTGTGAATTTCCTTCGAGATGAATAAAGTATCTATCTATCTATCTATCTATCTACTCTCAGCAAATTACTTAGCAGTCTGCCCATTACTGCTAGAGATATGCTGTGAACAAGTCAAATGTTTAGCCTAATGGTGGCGCTAGAGGAAAGGCCACAATCAGGAGGTCTCTTGTCTCGGGGAGTGTGCCTGCTGCAGGATGACCACAGCTCCAGCCGCCTAATTCTTTGTTAAAGTGCTGGAAAAAAAATAAAAGCTCAATAAAAGCCCAAACAGATTTCCTCACATTAAGATCTATGCAATATTAATTGTATTGTTAAGGTTTTGGTCTGCCCCAGTGGTTCTCGGATCGAAATGAAATGTCGGAATGAAAAAGTAAGCAAACACAGAGCCAAAAAAAACATCATCAGTAGCAGGCTGCTGTTTCAAACACTGACAGTGCTGTATTATACCTCTTTAAATAGGTTTTTTTCCAACCATTTTTTTTTTTTTTTTTTGCCCTAGTCAGGAGGTACAACCACCCTCATCAGAGCATACAGCATACAATATTGCATAGATCTATATGTGTTGAAATCTGTTCTATCACCCTGATATCTTGTGTATTAACATTTTGGCATGGTGGTGGTGTTAGACGAAAGGTCATGAGGTTACCAAAAAGTGAGAGGGTTCATCCACTGGGGAGCGTGACCGTGCCCGCCAGATTTCAAAGCAATCCGCTCAGTGGATTTCAACATATTCCCCTTGAAGTGAAGAGTTGAATGGACAGTCTGACACGGTCACCCACAGGTCCTGCCTGCCAACGGGGCCAAAATAACCACAGAGCAGCTCTGGAGCACCATCAACACTGTGGAGTACGCTGACACAAGAGCGAGTCTGTTTTGAGAGGTGACTTTGAAAGAATCTGTTTATTTTATCAACACAATCTGCACAGGCTGAGTCACTTAAAAATCTGGGAAAGGCTCAACCACCCTGTGAGTGCAAGAGTGCAGTGAGCTTCGATTTCTACATCACCAACACCACAAGCGGACACGAGTAAGGAGCGCGAGGGTCAGCGTCGCCCCGACCTGACAGCAGTCCTGCGAGAGAGGCGCTACAAAAGGAAACACTGCAAACACAACAGCCGGGAGCAGATCTGAGTCCGGTAGGAAGTGGTGGGAGATGATTCGGTATGGGCTGAGGATGACGCGAGATGCGATTACTTAATCTTTTTCACAACAGGCAGGAGAGCCGCGTCTTTCTGTGAGTTAACGCTTCCTGATGTGGATTGACACGTACATAAAACCGGTGAAAGAGACGGTTTGACGCGCAATCACAAAAGTTGTCAGACGCCTATTTGGGTGCCCACTCGTTCTGAGTTAGCGGGGCCAATCCTGTCCTGAGCAGAATGGAATTAGCTTTGCCTACCAGCCGGCTTTTCTTCTGCGAACCCCAGGGGAGCCCCCCCTCCACCTCCATCCCACCACCCCCACCAAATGCTCTCTGGCAGAGGAAACAATATGCACACAAACAGGAGAGAAACAATGGGATTCGCTGCAAAAGGACTCATTATCTGTGAACTGGGGGGACCCGAATGAATACACAAATGAAGGAATGAATGGAACAAAATGTTGTTTACTGAAAAAGACCATCTATGAGCCAGAATGACTGAATGAACTGTATGTCTTTTTATACTGTGACCTGGAGGGATCTGACAGAAAGAAAGAATGAAAGAAAGAAAGAAAGAAAGAAATACAGACACTGGTGGAAGCACTTGAATGAATGAATACTGAATAATGAATGACTGCAGTCACAAATGAATGAGTGATTAAATAAGTATATGAATGAATGAATGAGCGAACAAAACAGTGGTACTGATTGAGAAGAGCAGCACCTAGAGTGACTGAATGAATGAATAAATAGGTGAATGAATGAAAGAGTTCACCAATTAATGATTAATTAAATGACTACAAATAAGTGGATGACTACGTGAGTGAAGGAATGAATCAATCTAGGTATGAGTGAACAAATGCATGAGTGAGTGAGTGAGTAGATGAATGAATGAATGAATGAATGAATGAGTGACACGGTATTTCAAAATGCTTCAAAAAACAAACTTGCCACCTTGGTGCCAGATGCTGTTAGTGTCAGGCAGCTAAACCACAGAAATGAGTGGAAAAACATACATAAAATTTGTTTTTGAGTAATAATAATAATTTTTAATTTTGTCTTGTTCACAGTAAAGCATCGAAATTAAGTCTGTATGCTGTTTATTGGCTACTTTATGTGTGCATGCTTTTCTTTTTTCTTCTGTTTTTTTTTATCTGCATGGGTCAAGAGTGGCTGCTGCTTCAGCAACTGCTAATGGGAATCCAGACAAATACGTTTCCCTGATCTACACTTTGAAATGAACGGCTGCAGCTACATCGTGAACAGTGAGAGCTGCTCTTTCCCTGGCCGCGCTCCAGCTGACTCTGCTGCTGCTGAGCGTCTAATATCGATGCCATTTCACAGAACTGGACATCAGCGAATAGCGTTTAACCTTCTTCACCTCCGCTCACCTCACATCCATCTCCCTGCCTCGTTCTGCAGCAACGAAGACATCTCAGACTGGAGGGAGGTTAGCACGCTTTTACGCTTCATCACTCTGCCGCCGGCCACTCTCTCTGCTTTGTGTGCCCCCCCCCCCTCCTCAAAAAAATAAAAAGGGTAAACTACAAAGAGGAAGCCCGCATCAGCTGTAAAACTGAGGGCTCGGAGACTGAAGAGTATGTGTATATTTTGTCTCATAACACAAGGAGAGAGGTAAAACACACCAGTAAAGTCTACACCAAAGTCTACAGAGAGAGAAAGCCGAACGAGACAGACAAAAAAAGTGCAGTGCAATCTTTTGGACACTGGGGGCAGCGCTGAGTGCTTGTTAAACTAAATAGAATAGCAGAGCAGTCAGTGGGGCTAAATGCTATGAAATGATCACGACATTTGATTCCAAATATTTACCAGAAACTGAATTATTACTGTCACTGTCACATAACCCGATATAGATAACAAAGACTTTATAACGAATTGACGGTTGTAAAATTATGGCAATTTCAGAAGATTTCCACTAGCATTGAGGCTATGTGCTGTTGACTGGTTGCATAACCGTAGGAAAAAAAAAATCTTTATCAGTATCAGAATCATAATCAGAAATAATTTATTGATCCCCGAGGGGAAATTAGGTCAGCTGCAGTTGCACCAATTCACAAGAGAATAGTAAACAGTTCCAGAGTTCATTCCAGATTTCATTCATTTAAGCATGGAGAAATGTTTATCTATAAATAAATAAATGTATGATGAAATTAGGAAGCTGATTTTGTGGAAAAGTCCCACTGACCGCTGTTCATATTACTTTGTTTGGCCCAGCTTTAGCGCTCTACGTCGCCCCCTGGAGATGGCTTCACATGTTCTTTGTGGAATATCACCTTATATGAACCACTGTATCTGCTTACACTTACATAAACCTCCTAGCAACCTTTGTTTGTCTTTTTTTGGTGATGTACATATTTCATTTTTACAAGCGTCCTGCAGAAATCGTGCATTTGCACAATGCTACCCTGAAGGGAATTTAAGAAAGCCAATTATTCCCTTTTCTTTACCGGTTCTACACATGAGACAATACGTTTTTTGGACATTACAAATAACTGTTGCATAATTACTGTAGCACCTGCATGGACAAAGTGCATAAAAATCCTACAATGCTCATGATCATTATTAATCTTTTCTTATTTTGCGTCCATGAAACAGCGCTGAGGCTCTGCGGTCAAACCAAAGACGAGCGGCCTCTGTCAACTCCATAATTTTACTGTCGTGACAAATCCTTGCAAGTGTAAATATGTCGGCTATTCAGAGTCTGCAGAAAGCTGGCAAACGTCCCCCTCACATTCTGGTCATAGCGTGTATTTTGAATACTATAGCTAATTGGCTGGTGATGCTTCAAGCCTCTCTTTATGCCCATTTGCCTTTAAAAATGCATTATCTCTTACTACTTTATAGTCTGTGTGCAGTGCAGACAGCTAAATATGCAAAAGTCAACAGAGCTGATATCACTCCATATAAAAAAAAAAAAAAATGATATGTGGATGGTTAGTTTACAGACAACCTAAAAATGTGTTGTTGGGTTGCAAATCTATAATTAGTGAAGAATGAGCACACACAGCTTTGTGTGTTTATCCATGCATTTATACCTTGGTTTCTTGAAGCATTTTATAAACAGGGAGGCTGATGTCATTGTTCAATTAGAGGATAGAAAAAAGCTCTGAACTCAACAGCAGACATCACATGGCAGACGAGCGACTCTACTTGCTTTCGCTATCAATGCAAATTCCCGAGTGCCGGCTGATTAGTGATATCTTAAAAATGGCTTGATACCTATGCAGTCCTGGTTGTCCACATAGTGAACCTCGTTGACTCCAAGCCCCTCCCTCTGGTACAGCTCTTGCTCCTGGAATGCAAACGAGATGTTTTAATGAGAATCTGTAACGACATTCACAGCCTGAACGGCATCCGTCTCCGTCCTAATGAGGACGAGGACGATTCGGAGCTTCAACCTGCGGGGCCTTCCAGCTCGCCGACAGAAGGCACTTAGACGTTTCTGCTGTTAGTTTTCCGTGAAAAATGAGCATCTAAAGGTTAGGGCTTTCATGTCGGCTGCTGCAAACAGTTGTTTGGGGCAGCAGACATGCCTGTAAATGAGGAGTTTCATTTCAAAATAATATACCTACCATTTGGAAAATAAAAAAAAACAAAGGGATCCTTCTGACTTGAGTTAAGCTCGCTGAAAACTGTTCTTCCTCTAACGTAGATGGAAAAATGTTATAACTTTACTCATGACTGTTGGCAAAAAAAAAATCACAAAGAGATTTGGTAGACAGAAAGGATCATTTGATTGCATTTTGGTGCATATTTAAATCTGTTTTTCTGCTTTTAATTGATTTGTCTTTTTTTTTTTTTTTAAGTCGTTATATCACACCTCATTCAGTTTCCAGCAGGAAAGTCGGACACCCAGGTCTCTCAAGTTGGCTCCATGTGCAATTATGTTAAAAAAAGAAATCAAAACTTAAAAATGAGTGAACATGAACTGAAACGGAGGCTGCAGCTTCAGAGTTCAAGAGCGTCCGAGCGTTGGCGGAGGTCTGTGCTCGGCAGTGCCTTCTAGTTCATTAAGGTAAGATCTTGACTTAACCAATATTTCAAGGATGTAATCAACTGGGTTTTTTTTGAGCGTGAGCAGCATCCTCTTTCTGAAGCAGATTCAGGATGTAGTGTTTTGAAATAAAACCCTTCACAATCCTGACATTTCCGACGCCTCTCTCTCCTGTCTAAATGAGTATCTACAACGCTCCTGTCGGCTGCTGCTGAAAGTCGTCTGGGCAGCGGCCGCGTCCGTAAGTGAAGAGGTTCGCTGGAAAATTACAACCCATTTGGGGGTTGTGGGAGTAAGTACTCGTACAAAATGATTACTGACATGAATGTCAAACCTTCCACACAATAACGCTGGAGTTGTTTGTTATTCGAAGACCTTTACCCTCTTTCGTACAAAATAATATTTATACAACATAATCACCTGGGTTTTTGACGCTGAGGAGAAAACATCAAGCATCATTTTCTCGAAAAAGGGTTAAGTAGTATTTTGCAATTAAATATTTCACATTCCTGAGATTTACAGCATCCCTCCCCACTCTGAAAGAGCATCTACAGGGTAGAGCTTTCATGTTGGATGTACTAACAGGTGTTTGGGCACTGGAGATGCCTGTAAATGTAGAGGTTCATTCGAAAATTACATACCCACCATCTGTAAATGTGACACCTACTCTTACAAAGTGACTCCTGGCATTTAAGTAATGCACTTTATGGATATTAAAGTTCTGAGTCATCCCGAGATGTTTGCTCACAAAGTAGTTTCTGATCATATCTGTGCATTCTGTGCTTCTGAAGTACTGCCTGATTGATTTCACATGGCAAGTTAGTTGGGTTTTTTTTCTTTCCAAAATGGAAAATATTGATTTTTTTTAGAATGAAATCCACCAAACGAAAGCCCCTCACCTCTTTCAGGATGCGCTCGTTGAAGAACTGCTGCAGTTTCTCGTTACAGTAGTTGATGCAGAACTGCTCGAAGCTGTTGTGCTCAAAGTACTCTGCACAGACGACAACGCAAAAGGGTCACAAACACAAGACACGGGACAAAGAGGTATGAACGTCACTACACCATCTCCAAGACAAATTCAAACTACACGTGATTAAAGAGTATCTAAACCTCTAAACCCAAATCTCTGTGAAGCTTGACCTCTAATGGTGGAAAGTAGGTGGTGACACCATCAGCCACCAAGCACCTGTCATCCCACTTTCCACCATTAGAGGTCAGGCTTCACAGAGAGTTGGGTTTCAGGTTTAATTCCTCTTTAAGGTGACTCCATCAAGCCTTTATGCTTTTAATTCTCAGGTTTTCTTCTTGATCACTTTAAAGGCATACATAAAACAGCATTTAACTGGGAATTCTTCCAAATTTATGACACAGAAATCCCCCCAAAATGTCCCAATTGAAGCAGAAGCATAAAGTTATAATCAGGGATCACACCAAGCCCTTGTGATGTTAAAATTCAATTATACAATTCCACAAAACATTGCATTAAGAAAAAATTTACAGTACTGGCATTTCTGAATAATATTTTTTCATGTGGTTGAGAAACTGATTTGATCCTAATTCTGGAAACAAATAATTTTGGTTGTTAGTGATAAAGGTAATTTTCCAGCAGCCAAGGCAGACATAAGAGGAATTTTTTTTCTCTCCTTTTTTTTTTTTTTAGTCTACATTGGTTTGGCACATACTGAAAATACAAATTCAAAATCAACACTTGGATTACACTGCACCAACAGTTTGACAACAGTCTGACATTTTGAAATCCTTTTTGCTGCTGTTTGTCGATTCCAACAGAAACAACTAGTTTTTGGTGACATCCAAGAAAACTTGGGATGAGTGAATGATACACTGACTCAGTGCTGTTTAGAAAACCGTATGATCTGAAACTTTTGACTCTTTAGTCTGTGGGTTGAGATGAAGAGAGGCGCTCACCGAAGCCGGCGATGTCCAGGACGCCGATGAAGTTGGCGGAGGAGTCGAAGGGGAAGCACTGGTTGACCCTGGTCACCACGTGGTCGAACAGGCGGCTGTAGACGGCCTTGGCCAGGGCGTCCCGAGCGTTGTTCGCCTGTTCCACTTTCAGCGGCACTCTGGGAAAACACACACACACACACACACAGATAACAAGAGTCAAAATTATAAAAAGCTGACCAGACAAATCCAAAAGGAGAGCATATGGACAGTGCTTGTTTTGGTGTATGTTGTCCATGCCTATATCTTTAAGGCCCCGGGGTCTTTTTTGCACAATCCAGCATGATTTTTGGGATGCATGCGGTTTTAAAATCAACTAAACTTCCAGTGATCTTTGTGTCATCTGGAAAGCCACACACAGCTCAGTTTTAAAATCTTAAATAACGAAACTAATCACAGCAAACTTACACTACATTAAACTCAGAGTTAGACAGTACTTTACAGGTACTAAAATTAGACACTTAGACTTGGGAATAATAAAGTAAATAAATTAATTAATTAATCAAAATTAAAATTCCCCAAACCTTAGCACTTCTCTCTCATACATAGAGCTGGACAGTAACACAATAACAATGATTATTGCAAGGTATTTTTCTTGAATATAACTATAAAAAAAAATCCAAAAAAAGAAAATCATCTGGCTGATCATGTGGCAAGAATAGAGAAAGGTCTGGTTGCACACCCGGAGATGAGTGAGGAGACGCAGGAACTGCATATGATATTGTTTTGGTGGCTAAAAGAGATTATCAATATATTACTAATGTACTGTAAGGACCATGTGGCTCCGCCCCTTGTGCTCCTCACTGCGGGGTATTTGTAATCTTAAAATTTGTTTATTCTACTGTTACTCTCAACTCTGTCACTTTGCATATGAGTGTCAGCTAAACTCCCCAAATATAAAATCCTGCCAAAAGATAAAGCAAGCCTGCTCATTCAACCAATCACAGCCGTGTGTTTGGTTTAAATGAAAGGGGCTTGCCTGACTTTCCAAGCAGATAATTGCGTTATTGACAACTTGAAAAAAGAGAGATGGGGAGCGCGATAGCAGCCATAAAACAGCGACAGAAACCATAACCAGCAGCAAAGCTCTGTGGAGGTATTGTAATTGCCTCTGACTGCGTGCAAGTACGCGGTTCAATAGCAGCAGACAAAAGAGTGACCCGATCGCAGGGGTGAGATAAAACGTACCACATTAATCTACCGTGGAGCTGAAGTTTCTGCACGAGCTTTACCTCTGGACCCGGCTGCACAACTACTGCAGTGCACTCAAGGACAGAATGGGAATAACTCTTCATGAGTGGCACTCAGCAGCTCCCAAAGCTCAGAATAACTTCATCCAAAATCCACCTCTGTGCCGTCTCTCTCGCGGCGACAAATTATCTCCTCTGCACATACCTTTTAAGCCACATGCAACACCATGGGAAATACTTATGCCTTATCCCCGCAGCTAGCTCGGCTGTTACTTTCCTCGGCACATAATGCTGTGATAGCACGACCCCTCGCACAAAGGGCAGACCCCTTTACAGCTGAAATCTGTAATTTACTTTTGTGTGCTCTCAGAATGCGGAGGGTGGATGCAAATGAGGCTTTCACACCTTCTGTACAGGTGGAAAATTCATGTGTACCCACCAAATATTGAGCATACCCTCAATCCAAGTAAATCACTACGTGCACAAAGCCAGGCACGCTTGCAAAGAGGTGACTTCTCCCTTGTTTTGGTGATTGCTTATTTGTATTTGTGTCCTCTGATGCTCCGTAAAGCATTTTTCAGGACAGATCTGTTTTCTTAAACTTGCTTCATGTACGAATTTGACCTGGCCTGCAGTGGGGTGACAGCGGTTCAACGGGGGATACCACACTGCAGCTACGGATTGGGCCTTTCACGCTGACTTTTTCGCCTCTCACCGTTGCGAACATCCCCACAGCTCCTCGCCTTCACCCCTGGCCTCTCTCCACGACCGGCCATGTTTAATTCATACAGCCCGGCTTCCTCTAAGCGAGAGCACAGGAGCCAGAGGTTTTAATACCGCGGTGATGCCCTCTCATTTAAAAACCAAGAGGTCTAAATGCCAGGGCAGCATAATGTCAGAACACTAATCGTACAAGTAGCCTAATATGTATTCCCAACGAACCTGTCGGGCTCTCAACTTTGCTCCATAAACTTTTTTTTTTTTTCCTTGAATGTAATTACTCATGTAGCTTTTTGTAGAAGTCCCACTTTCTGGAGCAGGCTTGCTGAACTGTTGATGCACTTTGGCTCCATTCTCAAAAGAAAGAAAGAAAAAAAAAAAAAACGAAAAAAGAAAATCCAATTTTGCTCTATTTTCAGCCATCAGCTGCAAGAGGGAAAGGTCTGCTCTGTATGTGTTTGCGAGACACCTGTGTCTTGTGTTACAGTATACTCACTCTGTTCTACTGTTCAGAGGGAGCGGCTGTCAAATCAATACAAATCAATTATGGTTTAGTTTAGTTTGAATATTTTGGTTGTTTGCACGGTATTACAGAGCTCATCATGAGTTTAAACGCTGAAATTAATCACCAACTGTTCATCAGCAGGTCCAAATAACAAAATGCAGTGGTTGGATTGAAAAGGTAACCTAAAGCTTATTGTGCCTATCCTTTATGAACACTTACCCACTTTCACAATACCTCTGAACAATTTTGAAATTTATTCAAAATATAGGTGATAACCTGTCGAGATCAAACTCCAGGGGAACAGCAGGCGAGGGGAAGGAACATAAGAAATCTCCAAGGAAAATCATAAGATTTACCAAGCACTGGATGCATTTTTGGTCATCTATGGTGTATTTTAAAGTGTTTTTTTTTTTTTTTTTTTTTTTTTTTTAAACATATGCTTGTGGGGTATGGAGACTAGACACCTAAACTATCACTGGGCTCTGCAGCGTCCGATCCATTAACATGTGCACCAAAAGGAAGTCAGCTCGGCTTGTCTGTCTGACTGAACCCAGCATCAGCGTGCAATCACATTTCACCCTGCCAATTCCGGTCTGATTATAGCATCATTAACACCTGAGTAACAAACCAAACATGGGAAACTGCTGTCCTTGTTCTCGTGAGTAAGACAAAGACAAGTTCAGATGAGTTCGCTGAGCCCACGGAAAATTCTGGAGGTTTATTTAATGGCAAGTCTGGCTGTCTGGTTGTCTGACTGATCCCCTTCGACTTCCACAAGCTGTTAACTGCTAACCTCATCCGCTGAGGTCAACGACGTGATTGACATCTCCCGCTTCCTGCTCACCCCCCTGCTCCGTCTCTTTTATTGCACATTAGATGATCCCTATCCCGACTAATGTATTGTGCAATCCTGCCTGCCTGGATTCAAATGTCTCTTCCCTTCTCGCCCACCCCTCCCCATCTATTTCTCTCCCTCTCTTTCGATTAATCCGATTCTCAATCTGCGTTTCTCTCTCTCTCTCTCTCTCTCAGCCACAGACGCTTTCTCTCCCCCACTAAACCTGCACAGCTCTCTCTCCTCGTCTCGCTCTTTTTCCCTCTCTCTCCCACCCGCAAATTTGGCGTCAGCTGACTTTACTGCCATGACATGTGATTAGATCTGTGTTGCCAAGGCGTGTAAGACGGAAAAGTAATGGATTAATACGGGAAAGCAAAGAGAAACAACATGCAATAATGCTTTCTTTCTTCATGTCTCTCTCCCTCTCTCTCTCTCTCTCTCTTTCTTTCAGCTCCACAAATCAAGCTGCCTGCACACACAGCTCCTCCTCCTTACATAACCCATAAAAATAGCCAGCTTAGGTGATGCAGACGTCTGGCTGGAGTCCAAACCGCCACCTCATTGTAAGCCGCCTGACACTCTCACTCGCCATTGTCGAGGCTAATTGCAAAATCAAACTAATAATCCGTTTTCATATAAATAAATTGTTTTGGCTCGACGGCCGATTGATAAAACACAACAGTCAATCAACCTATAACCAGTTCAATGAAGGATTTTCAGTTCCAGTTGCAAACAGTTGGTGTCTGGTAGTTCCTCACTGGGAAATATCCTTTGCTGGTTGTGCACGCAAAGAAAACAGCATCACCTACAGAAACTCCAACCCCATCAACATGAAATCAAACGGGAAGGAGACATCACAGGACCGCCCACGCTGTTTGATGGGGAAATGCAATGCAAAAAGACCAAAAACAAACAAAAATTAATAATAACACAAAAAAGAATAAAGTAAGATGTCCCAGATTGCTATTTTCATAAATGCGCTCCCTCTCAGTCAGGGACTACCTTAGTTGGACAGGGACACACTGAAGTTGTGGCTAGCTGTGCTCTTGTCTGTACAGTGCGCCTTGCAAACCATCAGGATTACAAATGCCAGCCAAAGAGGAGAAGAAACCCAACACCAAAACACGTTTAAAATGCTGTTCCAAGAGCTCTGTAGGGACCCTTTCCATAATGATGTCAGACACTGATAACAATCTGAGCCTGTCAGTGCCAAAAACAAGAGCCTTTCATGGATGGATTTGCCCCATTTGATTACATTGCAGCCCGTTGTGTGGTTGCCAGCTGAAGCGTTCTTGTTCAATACTGGACCAATGTCAAAATATTTTGTGCCCATCAGTCATTTGGACCCTAAAAGATGGAAAAAAATAGGGCCCATATCCTTTAATCTCTTGCAGAAGTGCACTGCCCTACATACATGCAGTTGCATTTTTGGAGAGATGCTCAAAGTGGCGCCTACAGACTGTGAGATTTCAGCAATCTTACAAGTTTAGTGCATGCTACCCTACAACATGTATGTAGTCAACTTGGGTATGACATCAAGTTTGATGTATGTAGACTGTACGGTGATCATACGCACTGAATCTTAAAGACTATGACACAAGTCAATATACAGGAAAGCGTCATCGGCGTACGTCATCCATCTGCGCCGATGTAGTTGTTTACAATGAAGCTAAACAAGAACTGAGCCTTGCAATAGTGATATCAATGTGTTTGGACACAAATCCAAAGAAGAGGAGGAGGAGGAGAATGTGGACTTGGTTGCTCTCTTCTTTGCTGGAGTGCCAAACGTTTTGCTTTGCTCGTCTTACCTCGATCACTGGGTTTAGCACCAGTGTCGTGATGATCAATGCGCAATTTTACGCTGCATTTTTACTGCTTGGTTAGTGGATGTAGGTCGTAGCAGCAGTCACACTGTGAGATGGCTATCTTAAATTTAGACGCTGTCAAAATTTTGTCCCAAGTGATCTTCAGTTGCAAGACTGTGAAACCATCTTTAATCCTCTCTCATCGTTTTGGAGCCACGACCAAAGACATCATCATGTTTCTTCCATGCTGGTCATCTTTTGCCTGCGACAGCCGAAAATTGCACAGTGTACACCCAGCACAGCGTTTGCAGACTATAATGGAGCCCCAGACGCTGATGGTGTAGTTATGAAGGCATTTTTACATAAAATTAAAAAATGGCCTTAAAGAATTCAGGCAATTTTCCCATCAAATCCGCCCCACACAATGTAAAAATGATGTAAAATACTGTGTAGGGGCTTTTGGATGCTGGCAATCTTCTCGGTGACAGTCTTGTTTGTTTACTGTAATTACACTTTAGTCTCAAAATTAATGTGATAATGATTTAATGATGTTACGCAGCTATATCTGGCTCATTTAATCTGCAGTGAAAACTGTACACAGAGGAAATAAAGGAAGCAGGGGGATAAAGTGTTAGCAGGATCTCTCAGACACATGTCCATCCAAGCAAGAGTATAACTGACAGGCAGGAACGCATCAACAGACACTTGGAAAGAGAGAGGCATAAAGCAGCTTTTCTTTTTTCTTTTTTTTCGTTTTTGTATCTGCTTCGCTTTCCCTCTCCCTCTCTCTCTGCACAGATGAAAGTGGAGAAATAAACATTAGCGTGGGAGGTTTGAAATTGAGGCGAGTGGCTTGGCATTCAGATGGTGTGTGCTGGGGCCAAGCTGCCAGCAAAACAATCACAGGCATTAGAGTGACTGAGGTAAGGCTAAACGCAGACAGGGACTTGGCTGGGGAAGGCGGGGGTTAAGAACAGCGGGGCCTGTCGCTGTCAAGCTGTCTGCCTCTCTGTCTGTCGATCTGGCCGCCTCCCTGTCTGCCGTTACCCAGCAAACACACTGACACTGAGTAGATGCTGAAACGACGGCCTGCGCCGACATTTAAATCCCATGTAAATGACAGCGCCAAAATGAAAGCCGAGACGACATCTGTAGTCGGCCATAGCTGCCACCTGGCACCGTTTTTGTGAAATCGAGACATAAATATCAGCCCGATATCACCTCAAAACAGTTTCAAGACCTATTCTTGTATGTTTTCTTCCTGTAGCACATCATATGTCAAAACATGCATGTAGCAGCTATGGATGGCTACGGATGTCACCTTATATTACATTTTCATGCTTTCATAGGACATTACAACTGACAATATGTATTAAATATAAATAAAAGCATAAAGCAATAAAAGCGACTATATAAATAAAAGCATTGATTCATGCTTATTTCATCCTTCTAAGACCCTGTCTTAATATAACATACATCAGCTTGACATTACTTATTATAATACTTTGAAATTATATCCCTGAGACAACAATTCGCTCCACCGTGTCAGCTGCTGCTGCGGATCATGGCTGTGGATGCAATAATTAGATTACCTTTTGTTCAAACCTTTTCATATTTCACATTCATATTCATGATCCTGAGAGGAAGAACCCTGTTAATGTTGGTGACTCCATCGCCTTTAATGCAGCCCCATCATCAGGCCAAACTTCAAGTGATAGTTCACGTTCTTACCCATGTAGTGGTATTTTCTACTCCATACTAGTGCAACATTCGCTTCATGTTTGGCCTGTCAACTCACTCTCTGACATGAGAATGAGTGCTTCACCAGCGCTGCTCTTCTACTGAATCAAGTGGATCTGCACCGCCAACCATGACGGCAACAGCTCCCCTAAGACATGCTCGTTTACACACCTGGTAGGTGAAGCCGTTGCGTAGTGATAAAGAAACAAAGCCGTTTAATTCCCAATGATCTTAACAGGCAAGACTAAAGCGAGACTATCTTCTGGAAACTTATAAGGTATATTACTTTGGGAATCCGGCATCGTCAGTAAAAGACCTTGAGTGTATTCTTGAACAGCACCAAGTCTGCAGCACACACAGTCTCTTTTAACAACCTCTGCACATGCCCACCCAGGTTGCTGCTGTAAATGAACTACAAATACCACCTCGCCGTCATATGCCTCCACCAGCCAATCAAGCTGCAGTTTACATCGACTGTCTGCCCAGGCTCATATAATATGTGTGGTGAAGACTATGAGGGAATTAATAAGAGGAATTAAGTGTATTTTTTGGCGAAATGGAAGTTACTATACTGACACGTATGATTCCAGTGAGAAACATGCTGTCTTCATTTAGAGATGATTTTGTACAGAGGACTGATATGGAGCCTCGTCAGATGGTGCAATGATGTTCACCGGAAGATCAATATCAGCTAAACCAATGAGCTTGTGGTGGGCTACCAGAGGAACAGGTGGCCCCCTGTCCAGGCTGTGATCCAGGGAGAGGAAGTGAAGAGGGTGGACTCAAATCAATAAAAAACTGGATTGGACTCTGAAAACTTAAGCCCTCTTCAGCAAGGGACAGAGAAGACTGTTGTCCCTGAAGAGACTCTGAATATTATACTGTCACAGTGAAGCTGACCTTTGGCCTTTTGGATCTACAATGCCATCACTTCATCATTTAACCCTTTTAGACGTGTGTGTGAAATTTTGTCGTAATAAGTGTATGAATTCTTGAGTTGTGGCCAAAAACGTGGTTTGTGAGGTTGGAATTGACCCTAACCTTTGACAACCAAAATCGAATCTGTTCATCCTTCACTCCAAGTGGACGCTTGTGCCACATATGAAGAAATTTCCTCAAGGCGCTCATGAGATATTGCATTCACAAGAATGGGACATACAGAGGCATAAAAATATTCAACTGGCCTTTCCACAAAGGGGTTATTACTAACGCCCGAAAAGGATGTTTTCTACAAGCATAATTTGTAATTCCATTCAATTTTGCTGCAAATTGCAAAGGTCACCTTCAGTCATTGTGCTTGTAAACAGGGTTTCCCTGGTTTTCAGGGGCACTGAGGTGTATAAAATGCCAAATGTGCCAAAAAAAACTTCTTGTAATTTTAACAACTGGTGGTTTCTTTTGATGTGTTGTCCGGACTTTGTATGAATATGGAAGCGGTAACATTGCCAAGATCACAGGGTTTTGTGAAGGGATATAGGAGGATGGGGACTGAAAGCACAACAAAGTTAAGCAGTGAAGGTCAGACAACTGGAGCAAAGTGAGATTATGAGGAAAAATACTTTACCTTCCTTTGCAGACTTCACATTTTCATTTTAGAGGTTTCACAAATCGACCAAAATAGATAATCTAACCAAATGGATGTAAAATTGGAGATATTTCTATTTCACAGCTTAACATCCTCATATTCATAAACTACTTGTGGGGTCCCCACCTCATTAAATGTAAAATTAGACTTTTCCATGACTTTCTGTGACTAAAATGTTGACTTTCCATGACTCATACAAAGGTAACATGATGGGTTTTTTTTTTTTTTTTTTTGGTTAACCAAAATTTTTAACACCCTTCAAATTCAAACGTCTTACTAATGCTTCGTATTCTGAGTTATTCTGAGGAGGAAGGGAACATAACCTGTGCACAGTGGAAAATAGATGTTAGATTTGGTGAATAATTACTGTTATGTTTTGTTTTTCTAATTAAGGTTGGAAAAATAATTATTATTGCATGAGTCATGACAATGCCTGCCCTTGTTTTACACCTGTTCTAATCAATGATCAGCCCATTGGAGCAATAGAGAAGTTTAAATATTTAGGAACATTTTTTGATGGCTAGTTTTACAGCTACCACAGAATACATTTTTAAAAAGCAATACAGTGCTTGTATCTAATCAGGAAACTGGATTCATATGATATAAGCAAGAACATTTTAGAGAATGTGTTTTAACTTTTAAAATGTGTACATGATATAATATCCAGGATTATAAACATGGCCAGTAAAATTATGTGAAAGAGCAGAGAAAGTCGGGATGTTTATATAAAATACAAGTGAAACAAAAAGCCAGAAATACTGTCCGATCCTACTCAACCCCCTTTTCTTTTTTAAGTATTCATGAAACTGCCCTCGGGAGGGCGCTATAGAGGCGTTGCAGCAACCAAGAACATTTACAAAAAGTCTTTCATACCAAATGCAACAACTCTGCTAAACTGGTGAAGTCCATTCACACTGGAGTCGCATCTGTTGCTGTTGTCTGTATTCTGTAAGTTGTGTTTTTAATAGATTGTAAATATATTGTGATTTACTGTGATGTGTTTTTAACCAACTTGAGAATCCAAAGGCAAATTTCCACATCTGTGGGCAATAAAGGATCATCAGATTACCTGATATTCCACAATTTGTCTCCAGAATGGATGAAATGCCCTGACTTTCCCAGGCTGGAACAAACCTTTAAAAAATGCATGACCCTTGGGGATCCTGCACTTGGCTAGCTAGACATACGTACACCCACTTCTGATTGAAAGCAACATGTTAAAGCGGGTAAACCAAACCCCATTTCTACAGCGCATTTCCAGAAAAGTTAAGTGAGTGGCCATCTCACTTGACTTTCAAAATAAAAAGAACAAAAAAACAAAACAAAACAAAACAAAACAAAAAAAACAGCTTAGATCTCCAGACACAGTGCATCACTGGAAAATCCAGATGGCTCACTGCATCACTTTATTAATGACTGCGTTTAAATTTGATTCGCTGCTCATGGGTGCCTGTCTTTCAGGACAGCAATGGAAAAAACTAACAAAAAAACAAAAACAAAAAAAAAACAAGAGGAGGAGGAGGAGGAGGCAGATCAGCCAGCTGTCAGGCTGCCATCGAGTGATGTCTCTGACCGCGTGTAACCCTGAAAACTGTCCTGACTGGCTCTCTCGCCTCTCCTCAGCGTCTCGTTTCACTTTACTGTATGTTCTGATGTCAGCTGAACTGAGTAAGTGTTCAGATAACAAGACCAGAAACACATCAACCATCTGCTCGAACTGGTGTGGTACAGTGTGTGTGTGTGTCTGTGTGTGTGTGTGGGTGTGTGTCTGTGTGTGTGTGTGTCTGTGTGTGTGTGTGTGTGTGTTTGCTGATGCTTGCACACATGCAGCCCAGAGGATCAATCTAAGCAAGTGCCAAGTGCTAATAAGTTGGTTTGTACTGAATGTGCTTGTGTATGTGTCTGTGTATGTGTGTGTGTGTGTGTGTGTGTGTGTGTCTACTGCCAGTTTGCATGTCTCTCAGTGTGTTTCGTAAGTGTGTGAGTGTTTTGTGCACATGTCCTTCAGGATGTATTAGTTTGTGTGTGAATCTCTCAGTATGTCTGCGTCAATATCTGCATCGCTCAGTGAACGTGCTATGTGTTGCAGCGTGTGTCTGTCTGTGTGTGCGTGTGTGTGTTGTGTGTGTGTGTGTGTGTGCGTGTGAGAAGGCGGGTCTCATACTTGATAACCGTTCCTTTGGTGCCCCCTGCTGTTGTGAGCATGACCCTGGTGGTGAGGCTGACTCTCAGGTCCTCCTCCTCCAGGCCCAGCAGCTCGGCACAGTGCTCCAGGGTTTGGCTCGACTGGTTCTTTATGGTGCAGCCGCCTGCAGGACAAACACAAGGTGCATGAAGAAACATCAGCATGGCAACCGTCACCGGCCTGCGTTTCCCCCTGCGTTAGAGCTGAGCGGCCGATGACGTCATGATGAGGACCGGGGGCACTGCTCTGCCCAGCACTGCTTTTACCGCACTATTTCTTTTGTCCCTCTATTTCTGCTTTATTTGTTTGTTTGTTTGGTTTTTTTTTCATTTTTTCATTTGTTATGTGGTTTTTGGTTTGAATACCACCTCTGTCCAGCTCAGCACCAATTTCCTCTTACACCTTCAATTTCCTTGTGAACTTTCAAACTCGTCCTGGGTTTTCCTGTTGCACCATATTGCCAGTAAAGGGCAAAATCTTGGAGTGATTGTTCACAAATTTTTTTTTTTCTTGTTATGAGCTCGCTTTGTCGCTTCTTTTTTTGTTTTTAATGAATTCATATAGTGTAAACAACACCATTATGCTCCCTTCCGGTCCATTACATTTCCAGTGCCTCGGTTCCAGACCAAAATTGGCCCTGAAATAAATCAGCCAAGCACCAGCATTTCTGCCATGGAAACACAGGTTTGAAATTTGGAACCAGCAGAAAACGGGTATAAAGCCGTGGTCGTCTACCATGTGCACTGAGGCCCACGGCTGAAGAACATCCGGTATCATGCCGATGTGGCTAAAAGACGAGAGAGGCAGAAGATCTGAGCTTGGTAAATGTAACTTTGTTGCTCGCTGTTTCCTTTTCTCACTTGGATTTGTCAAATTCCTATGATCAGAATATGTAGATTCCCCACCACTGTCTCACACCTGAATTTCATTTATTGTTTCCACTTTGACCTATTTTGCTTCTGACCTTTCCCAACACCTGTGATCGTACAGGCATTTTTGCACAAAGACTCCCCGACCCAGCGTCTTTCTGCATGGAGCTTGAATATTCGCCAGGAGTTTCCTCCCTTACTCCAAAGACTTGTACGCCAGGTGGACTGTCGGCTCTAAATTGCCAGTATTTTATCTAATCTAGAAGCTAATGTAACAGTTAATCCAATCTGCTCCTCCGTGACCCTGACAAGGATTAAGCAGGGACAGAAAATGAATGAATGAACCTTTTACATCCCCGCACATTTCTGCCACAACGCACGCTTCCGCGATGACATAATGATGAGCTGACCTACGTCCTACTTAGCGGCGAGTGCAGAGCCGAGTGTTCATTATCTGCGGGCGCTCTAAGATATCGGCATTGTCAAATTCAAGAGAGGTCCCAGCTGAAAAGAGCAAGGACCTCTAGGAACTGTGTAGGTCACAGCGGAAAAAAGACCAAAAGACAAAACTTCAGAGCTGCGATGAATCACTGTGTTTTTCCTCACTGAATTCAGTCAGATCTTCTTGAGGTTTCTAACGGTTTATAGAAAGATTTATACAAAGAATAAGCAAATTACACCAAAGATTTGTGTTTCTCTCATTTATTTGGCTTATAGGGTAACCCAATGTGCAATCACTTTATTCTTTTTTGTGGTAAAGAGGGAACAAACCTCATCAGTGCTTCACTAATAATAGACTCAAGTCTTACACCAAATGTCCAACTGGTTCTGAATATTAAAGGGTGGCAGGGGCAGTTCTGGATGATATTTCACTTACAGTAAGTATTTATCCATGTATGCAGAAATGCTCATCATCTTCCTATCAGATCTTGATTGCTGATTGAGCATCAGACTTTTGTACTCGTAACGCCGGTTGCTGGTTGTAATTTGTGACAATTCTTCACAACATTAGAGACACTTCTCAGATCAATGTGGAAGATCGATAGCTGCTGGAGGCTCGGCCATTATTAAATCAATGTCTGGACAGTGAATGAGGAACCTATGGAAAGCAGTGAAGTCAGGAAATCCTTGAAGTAAATACTGAAATAAAGCCTCTCATTCACGGTGAACTGAGCGTCATTAACGCCTCGCTCTCCTGATGGATTTTCGTTTGTTCTGAAATGACATTAGCTCCTTTGGCACGCTCTTCATTCTCCAAACGTTCTCCGATATTTTAATAAATAAACCTGCCATTGTGGTACAGTTACATCAGTATAACCTTGACCTCTCAGTCTAATGTTAATGTGGTGTTTATGTAATTCTTCATAATGTTTGCCTGCAGTTTAGCACAGTATGTATGCTAAAGTGATGGCTGTGCTGCCAAACAAGAGGAAGTTGGTCAAAAAGTTTATTCTATCAACTGTTTTACCAACCCAGATGAAACCAAGGTGAGAGATTAGAGATCAGACATTTTTATTTCAGAACTGCATACTTACTGAAGACCTGAATTTTTACACTTGTGATGTTGGCAAGGTACAAAATTAATTCTGCTGCACCAGTGTACAGGGTTTTAGAGAGTTTTACAGATCTCAGTTTTTGTCTTTTAGTCTTTCCGAGATCTGGAAATGATCAAAGTCACTTTTCATCCTAAGAGGGGAGTGGCACGGCAACCAGACGCTCAAAATTCAAACCTGTTGCAGGATCATCAGGTGGTTAGAAAAATGTGCAAATGGCAATATGTCCATCCACAAAGAAGTGCTTTGTGCAAGACATTAAACCCCTACTTTCCTTAAAGCTGCTAATCCTGGCTTCTTCTGACCTCTCTGACCCCTGTGGTGACTGGCACATCTCAAAGGGATAAGTGAGGAAACTCTTATTTGCGAAAGCGCTCCATAATTCCCAACAAATAAAAATGCATTCAACTCTGCTGCCAGTGCACCACGGCTGTCTCTCAAACTGCATCTCTGCATCCTCTGACTGAAGACGCTTGCCTCGGCTGCTGTTTAACACGCGCTGCGATAGCCGCCCGCTGTGAGAACCAGCCTCTTTAATAGGCACCACGCTGCGCTTCCCCTTCCTCCCTGCAGAGCAAGAAAACGATGGGGAGGAACTGAGAGCTTCACTGGGGAGGTTCAAAGGAGCGCTTGATTTTCATGGAAAGGGAGCCTCCAGGGGCGGGGCGGATTAGTTTGAAAAACCATAAAAAATGAAGAGGGGGGTGGGGTGGGGCATCTAAGACATCCATGCTACAATATGCTGGCCCTTGAAATGCAAAAACCAACCAAAAAAAAGCAGAAGAGTGGAAATAATAGCTATAAATAATTACTGCAAGAATGCATTTGAAACTTCGGTATGCAATTAATGATTTTCCCTTGTGTGCAAGTAAAAAGAATTCAAAACATAGGCTTGTATAGAGCACAAATAACTTGTCTTTCCATTGGTTTTACATCAACGATCCACAGAGACACACAGGAGATTGTTTTCTGACACCAGTGGTAAGTTTCTCACACACGATAATAACACTTATCATTGACCACAATGAGATCAAATGGACAAGAAGGGCGAAGGAGAGCCAATATTACAGTAATCCGTCAAACGGCAGCATCCTGAGGGACGACAACAAAGTGGCATCTGCTGCTTATGAACAAGACTGGTGTCTGTTTGGAAGCAGTCACAGAACGCTGTAAACCTAGTTTGAAACTTAAATAACGTAACATCGTTGGATCATCAGCGGTAACTGATCACTCATGTCTTTTCATTCCAGTCCTACTGCAACTCAATAGATGTGAGGTCCTGTTTGTCCTTCTCCAACTTATTTCTATTTACTGCATCACAATGTTGATATATTATATGTTTCTCATCTATCTCTGCATCATGCCACCAAAGACAAATTCCTGCATGTTTATTGTATTTGCTGACTAAAGAATAAAATCTCAATGTGATCTCAGCAGTCGGAGGAACTTCCACATGGATTTTAAGAGTGTTTAACACTGTTATGAAACATTTAAATGGACAGCTTTGGTATTCTTCAACCTAGGCCATACTAAAGTTGGCCAGAGGTTACGCTTACACCCCATTTTGATTTGATTGATTTTGCATGAAATTTGGTGGTACGGTTGCACGATGAGGACAAAACTTCATACCTTGATATTTATGCCCAATATCTCGATAGCAATATGATACATGACTGTGTGGTCATATTAATATGAAATTTTAAGTGTTGTAATAGTGAAAATTAAGCATTCCTCAAAAAATGCAGTTACTTCACAAAACATTATATTGCTCAGAATAGACCAATCACCATTTTAGGCTAACCCTAATCCCTATATTTGATATAGTCCATGTTGTTGCCTTTTGAGACATTAATATCTCACATGTTCATATCTTGATCACAACATGATAATCAGATGTCATTCAGCCCTACTTGGAGGAAAACCCTGCCTCGAATTCAAACTTTTGTATTACTGGCCACTGCCTTTGTTGATGGAACAAAAAGAGATAGAGGTATGTTGTAATTCATCTTCAAAAAAGGCAGAGGATGCAAGCAAGTCTTGATTTAATGACTTCATAATTACCTTTTCGAGACGAACATTAAGCACAATATGAGCTTTCTACGCTGTCACTCAGAGACTGGCATTAGCAGAGCGGCGATCAGCAGTGACAAACGAGACCTGCTGACCAACACACACTGCAGCACTCCCACAACTTAGACCAGCTCCGATGTGAAGAGAATAACTCAGTGCAGCAGACAGGTTGCTCTCCACTGCTGGAGACATAACGTTAATGACGCAGCGGAGCACTCCACCTCCCCCTCAGTTTATTATTCTCACACAGGCAGGGGACTGCAAGATGCTTTCAAATTAATTCATTCATTAATTTAACTTTTTTTTTTTTTTTAATAAAAAGGCTGCAGATCATTTCACTTGCCGGTTATGTTTTATATTGTATTTCAGTGGACTAAGAACTTCAGTGAATGTCCACACAGAGTTGAATCGAGGTCAGTGAATGGTTTGGCACTCAGTACACTGGAGCAACAGACTCAAAACAGTGCCCACTTTTCTATTCATTCAATCGAGAATTGGTTTTTAATTGAGAATCGATTCTGAATTAAATCAACCCCCAAGTATTGCGGCAGTATCGAACTGGGAGATCGGCATATATTGTCTCAGGCCTACAAAATAAATACCGTCATTTGTCACAACCTTTATTTTTCATTTATTTGACCTTATTTGATCTTAGGGTAAGAGTTTACTCCAAACGCAGCACATCTCAGCTTAGAAAGTTGTAAGTGGTGTAATTTCAAGATGTAGTACTGAGTACTTCCTGTTGTTAACAAGGACATTTATAATGGTTTCTGGACCAAAAGTGATTGTCCTATTGGCACTGAAGGCTAGTTTCTCCTCACTAAAACAAGCAGAATTAACTGGATCACATCATTTTATTGCAGCTTGGGTTGAAAAATAACCTTAACCCATCCTTTAATGGTGTTTGCCAACAAACATGCCATTCTGAATGCTGTTTTTCCAGCATTTTCAGTTTTTTTCTGGACATCTCACTCCCATTCATCTCTAAAGCAGTGATTACAGTTTCTCTGGTTATGGCTGCAGTCGTAGTTTCACTGCAGCGTTCGCAGTGATTACAGAACTGACCTGACGTGCTCCCGGCCTCCTCAAAGTCGATGTTGCCGAGGTGCAGCACGCCGGCCACCACCCTGAACAGGTCCAGCTTCTCCGTGTCGTCCAGGCCGATCTTCTTCATGGCCACGCACATGCGGTTGAAGTCGCCCTGGTCGTCCAGCAGCGGGTCTTTCAGCGGGCCCGACTTCAAGTGCTGGGAAACCCAAGGCAGAGAGCAGATGAGTGCCGCCTGCTGTCGACGCCTTTCTCCTTTCACCCCAAGTTACTTACTTAGCCTCCTTCCTTGTAATTCATCCACCTTCCTTCCCTCCAGTCCCTCCAGCTTAACGGCTAATGATTTGCTGCTTCCTTCTCTTCCTTCAAACCCATTTCCCTTCCTTCCTACCAACCACTCTACCTTCTTACCCTATTTTCTTCCCTCATTCCCTCCACCTTATTTATAATACCTTCTTTCCCTTCCACCACTTGTTCTAACTTCTGTCTATATTGTTTATCCTTCTCCCTGTCTTGCTTCCAAATGATTTATCTAACTTCCTTCCCTCTTTATTTGCCTGTCCTCCATCTTCTCCTATGTCATTTCTTGCACTTTACTTCCTTTAAATGCCTTTTTTAAACCAAAACTGAACATAATTCTTCACTGATCTTTGACAATGATTTTTTTTTAAACTGCCCCATTGACAAAACCCGCACTTCCCTGTGAGCAGTCAGGGATCATACTGTAATTTCTGCCACATATACTGCACACAGTAACTCAGACTAAAAGCAGAGCCAGCAGAGCACAACAGATCTCAATCAGCTGTAGAGAGAAGGCAAAGATAGTGAGGCAGAACACACACTCACACACACACACACACACACACACACACACACACCTGGAGAATGCACTCAAGAATGTCACAGTCTGATGATATAAAGGGGGGGAAAAAAAACAATTTGTCATTGTCTCCCGCAGGCTAGGCTAGATGCCAACCACAGTGTGTCCCCTGTGATAAAAGAGGCAGAAAAAGAGCGCTGCCATTTAGTCTTTTCTACCATTTAATCAAAGTCTCACTGGATTTGTCATGAATTTTAACTTTTCTCCTCTTGAAGGAGTTGGAGTTCATGACGTCTGATAGACAGACGATGTAGGAACTCAGCATTTGCGACAAGCCAAATTTCGGTAAATTTTGGTGAGCTGACTCGAGCGGCTGCTTCGATGGACCAGCCGGCCGTCAGGAGTCCCGAGCATGCGTCCACACCGAGTGTGTTTGGAGTGGTTCAATTGGACTTTGGAGTGCCCGCTCCTTTAGTTTGTTTGGGCAGGTGAGAAAAATTGCATTCGAATTCAAGTGGGCACAAAATAACTGCACTTGGACGCCTGAAAACACTGGCCTCGGTCCACTTTCAAGCAAACTGCGGTGTGGTTTGGTCAAAGTGAGAATGGAAGCCAAACCAACGACTCTCCAATACAAGAGTTTATCAGTATAAGGAGATGCTGATGGGCAGCAGTTAAGTCAAGCTTGGAGAGTCAAGCATGCCACAATGAACAGCAGTCTGGATGTGATTTCGACACGTGCTCTTGGTATGAACACCAGAGGAAATGAACTATTTTTTTAATGCTTTAATTTGAGGTGTTTATTTAGTTTTTTGTTCTTCGTTTCATGTTTGACTGTTGACTAGTTGGGTTTTCGTAGCTTGCTCCCCTTCAAAGTCCTTTGAGACATTTGACGTTTTGTGAGGAAGAACTATATAAAACAAAAATGAAATGACAAAAAGCACCATGAGGTTGTTCTTTTTACCTCCTTTATTCATTGATGTTTGTTTTGTGTTTTATTATGGGTGCAAAATCAATTCCCTAACTGAACTGAACTAAACTAAACTACGCCAAACTTTAACTTACAAGGACAGGAACAGGTTCATTTTGACTCTTTCCAAGCTTCATGTCTCTAACCTGACACGGTGACACGTTAATAAAACGCTGTCCAATAAGCAGGCTACTTTGGAGGCCATGTGACTTGTATTTGGTTGGTGTGAACAAAGGTGAACCAACACAAAAATACAACAGAATAAGGTTTTCCACAGCAGCGTGGATTGAAGAAGTCAAACTGAGGTGGTTTGGAGCTACTGCAGCCTGTAAACACGGAGTTCGCTTTAAACTGCCTTTAAAAAAAATATCCGCCAGTAATCAGTGAGAACAGAGGCCCCCAAAAGGCCAACAAAGTAAATAAAAAATGAGGTGGGGGACCACTTGAATGCAAACATTTAATATTTAATCTGCTGAAATAGCACAGAGAATGGTCTCCTATCTCTCATCTCGGAGAGAGAAAAAGAAATCATCTTCTGCCTTGTGGTCTAAAATAATTGATGTGAAGGGGCCGCTGGTCTCAAACAGAAAAGCAATAATCAAATGAACAATCTCTTGATCACTGCCTAGAAAAATGTATGGGATGCAAATGTAAATACAATTGGAGGAGCCTTGCCAGATTTCAAATCGGCACATTTTCTGCTGCACTGGGTCATGGCTACACAGGAACTGGACACGGCGGGTTTGGGACGGCACTTTTACAAAGCAGAGCATCCCCCGGAGCTTTGCGCTAGATTTACCGCTGCACTGTGACATTCTGAGCGACACAAAAGCCGTCATAAAACACGTCAGTTTGATCGAAATGCTCTATACAGTCTAAAGAGCTGAGCGGAGTAGAAAAACACCAGGTACTCGGGAGGGTGAAAGACAACATGCACTAAGCCCACACACTCAGGAAAGATGTGAACCCATCAACCAAGCGTCCCGAAATTCACATCGATACCAAAATCAAAAAGAGGCCCTTTAGACAAAAAAAAAAAAAAAAAAAGAAACACACAGAGAAGGACACCAAATCACCTTGTCGTCCTGCGTGACACAAGAAGGAGCAATGTGAGGAGACATATTGCACATTACTCATCAGTATGAAGCAGTAAACTGAGTGAAGAAAAATGATTTTGCAGTAATTTTTTTTAAAATTTATGTAATTTAATTTTGGAGGAAGCACTTGCGAAGGCCACATTGGACCATTAAACGAGCCTTTAACCTCACGATGCAAATATAATGCACGTTTTTATCCCATCATGTATCTTGTATCCACTTTATTCTGCAAATTCACATATTCAGAATCATGTTTTGTCATATCACATTTTGCCATTTTAGTTAATCTTTCTGTAGACCATCTTTAACACGAACTGAGCTGTCCTGATGCAGTAAACCCCTCCTTTATTATCTTACACTCAAAGTAAGTTAAAGTAAATGCTGACTTTTTTGTGTGTTTTTTTAACCCCTTTGTGACAAACATCTTTTTTTACATCTTCTTCTTTTTTTTTTTTTTTTTTTTTTACTTTCCTTCGTAGCTTTTACTTCCTTGGTCACCATATAAAGTTTCTGTGAACAGAAGTATTTTTAACGTCATCACAATTTACAATAATGATCTACCTCGTTTTGTAGTCAGCTTCAGTAAAACTAAATTAGCACAGACAAGAGTTCCGGCTGAACAGCTGAAAAAGTAAGCAAAAATAAATGTACTTGGGATGAGATGCTTTTAAATACTAACAGGAAACTGACGAGTGCACGCCTACAGTGCATCATGAAAAAACTCTAGATAATTCACAATATTAGATAACTGGCCTGTGGAGAGGCTGCTAAATTTATCTCACACTCCCATTTCCACCAGGGTGAATTAAAACTACACTGTTCCACCGCATGCAAAAAAAGAAAAAAGAAAAAGAAAATACAAACAAACCAAAAAAGCGATAGCTGCAATCCACATGTTTTTGGAAAATTTTGAAAAAGCACTTATGTTCTCATTTATACTCATGTTCTTTTTGAAATGGTGCAACAGGTTTTTCACAGGGTTTTAAGGGCCGGAGCTTCAGGAAACTCACTGAGCACAGAGATGACTGTGCAAACTTTCAAAACAACTATGAAAAAAAAGACAAATATGCAGATTTGTGTTTTTTTCTCTGCAGACATCGACATATAACCACTCGTAGAAACCCTGTGGTTCAATCCAGGACAATGTCTGACATGCAGTTGAGGTGGGAGGATATTATCATTTTGACTCCAAAATTAGATATCCAGGACCATAGTGACTCTTACAACATGATTCATGGCAAAAAAAATAAAATAAATAAATAAATAACAATTCTAATACACGAGAGGCAGATAACTATGTCAGTGTTTTGTCATATGAAAACACAAAATGGATTTGTGATGTTTCAGAGAAACTGAGGGAGGACATTAAGGTAATTATAGATATATAATTGGATATATGGCGCCTCGGAAGAATTTCACTTATTATCCACAGTCTTTAATGGGGAAAAGCAAAGCCTTGTTCATGTTCTTCTTAATGGCAATAATAATTAATAACGCTGGCACCGCAGGGAATGCCATATACAGCTGCAATAATGGGATACTCATGCATAATTAATCAAAACCCAAAGGCAACGCACGGAGCTCATTCCAGAGGATGAGGCATTCTTATTGATGCAGCATATTAGATCTATCTGTTCATGCTGCATGAGCCTCAATGAGTTTGGCTGCTAATTAAAATGTTTGCTGCTTGTTGGAATAGAAGCATCCTCGCTTGTTTGGGGGAAATTTTTTTTTTAAAAAGTTTAGAAAAAAGAGAGCTGGTTTACAGTTACAGTGAGGTTTTTCCAGGCGACAAATGAAACATTTAAGGAGAACCATTCAAAGCAATAATTTGTTGTATTCTGATAGTGTACTGTTCATTTGTTTATTCTGCAACAGGACATGTTGGTGCCTCCGCTGGCGTAGCTGGTAATTAAAACTGTTCGTCTCTTAGCTGCTACTTAAAAACTTTTGGAAAGATATTTGTCTTTGTGTTGTACGTTCATACATTATATTATATGCATGCATCTGTATGTATGTATGTATGTGTATGTATGTGTTTGTATCGCAGTTTTTGGGTCACAATTTTGGTTTCTTTTGGAGAAAAAAAACACTACCATTTCTAATGTTCTCTGCATTTTGTCTTACTTGCAAAAATAACTTTTTTTCATTCAGGGATTTGGGATAACAATACAACATCAATATTTATTCTTTCAAAGGCAAATGTCTACTTAGACTATTTAAAACAAACAAAAATACTATATTCATTAACTAATCAGCTCAGTATGTGGGTAGATGGCTCTCATACAGCAGATCTGTTTGCAACCCTGCACTTTGTAGGATGTATTGTGGATTAAGCAGTTTAGTTTTTGCAGTAATATGTATGCATGTATATATTTATGTATATGTATGAGAGTATGCATGTATGTGCAAGTAAAGTATTCAAGTTAGGCCGAACTGGCTTCCGACTGCATCAAATATCTGACTTTAACACAAACTGCAAAACCAAATGTTGTGTTTCATCTTAAACACCAAGCTGGCATCCTAAAACAAGCTTTCTAATTGGAGCAACCCTGATCTGATTTGTGTTCCTATAAGGGAAAACCTGCGAGCGTTTCTTCTCCAACCTGCAAGCGACCACGCCTATATATTGCAGCAATGATAACTAAAGTCTTTACTCCACCTTTCAAAGGATCTTATATTTTCTACAGTAATCTGGGGGCTGTTGATGCTGCAAAGTGCCGGCAAATTGTGTGCCGTCTCAATTTGCTTGGCCTCCTCTGCAAATATTAGACAACAAACAGCGCGCACGACCATGGCAAACGGTCAGAGGCTTTGTTTTAGAGCAGCGGCGTTAGGCACGCTTCCCACTCACTGTCCGCAGTGAGCGAATATCATGGCGTTCTGATTCAGATATTTTGGTTATACGCTGCACGCTCTTCCCTGTGACAATCTTTAATGAATCTGAGCCGGAGTGTCTTTGTTAATGTTTCAATGTGTTCAAAAAGATTAAAGGCAGCGCTAATTTAATTTAGTCTCAAACATCAAAGTTACATTTTCACTGAAATGGAAGGCAAAGGCATGCATGCAAAGGCCTGGGTGAGGTTAGTTGGGCCAAACATTATCAAACATTATCAAAAGTTGTCTCCTAAAGTATGTACAGTACGTATCTGTAATATTTGGATATTCTTTGCGGACATCAATAATAATAAAATAAAAATGAAAAAAACCTTTGCACAAAAGCATAAAACACCTGTGATGTCACTAGCCGACTCAAAACCGAGCCTCAAATAGCTCAACTCGGAATCAAACTGTTTGACACTTACCTGTGTTTAGGTTCTTAGAAAGGGAAAATGGATGTGCAGGGAGGTTTAGAGAAAAATAAGTTCTAGTAAATACCGATTGCAAAGGTGCCCACTTGACACCCATGCCCACGCATTTGTAATACCAGAGGTTTATCTTTCTAATAATGTTCCAGTGGATTGCGATGGTTTCATGGCCGGTATACATGCACACACACAAACACACTTCTGCTCAGGAGGGGAAACCTAAACCCTATGCTGCTGCTACAGGAGTGATTCTCCCTCCCAAAGGATCAGAGGAGGATTTACTCATGTGGTTTCAAGGGACATGGTATTACCTGGAGTACCAAAGCTAATATAAAAACTAAAAACGTGAATAACACCGAATACAGCTGTAGAGGAGACAAGAGGAGATACTGAGGATATAGCATGAATAAGAGAGAGAGAATAAGAGTGTAAAATGGATTAACACATTAATCGACTAGTGCGAGGCAGGAGAACGGCGGAGATGCCAGGGTGTAAATCAAAGGTGCCAGCCACTGCGCTGAAAAGGAGACTGTGAGAAGAAAGCCGGAGCTGGAGACAGGCCAGCTTCACCGAGTTTGCTGAGTCAGGTTTAACAAGCTGTACGGGTCCTAATGGAGGCAGCGGTGCAAGAGCTGCCTTAATTGTGGCAAAGGGATTTCAGTTTGCATAACTTTGTGAAACTATACATGCGCGGTTACTGTAAGAAGACCGACGGTGCCGTGCAGGGGCCACACAGCAGCTAAACATGGCTGTCACTTCTTGTTAGAGTGCTTGATTGTATGGAAGTGACATTAACTGTAGATGTGGTTGAGGTAAAACGGATTAAAACCGATACTACAGGCAGAATGAGTGGGATTTTCCTTTAAAACAATGTACAGACTCGTACAAAAATAATACCGCCAAATCATCAGTTATGAACCACTAGCAGTGTGTGTTGGTGTGTGTGTGTTTGCAGAGACCCTGCCATCAACCTGGGTTTTCTTGTTTTGCTGAGCTCGGGACTCTTCTAGGCATCGGCCTTTGGGCAGCGGGTGTGCAGCTCCAAGCCAATCACAGTGCACGGTGCCAGACTGATAGCATGACATCCAATAGGAAGCTATAGGAAGCTTTTTTTTTTTCCTAGGACAGAGGTGGAATTTTACATGTTGTGTGGTCATTTCATTCCACCGCCATCCTAGGAAAGGATAAGTCACTGCCAGCAGTTAGCTTAGCCACAGAGGAGGGCCCAATTTTGAATATTGTGTTTACAAACTGAAACTGACAAATCCTACTCATTCTGCCTTTAAGTACATAGGGCTTCCTAACTCATGTGTTAATACCCTCTGGTGGCCATATTGGAGGACTTCGGCTCTTGGCAACAACAGTTGAGAAAAACTGATTAATTTTAAAGATAAACTCTGCCCCATCAACAGGATTAAATAAACAAACTGTTACTGACTTACTGGCTGGGAACTGATCATTTGGCTTCTAATACATCTGACTGAATGACAATTTTTTGTAAAGGTCAACACAATTGCTAATATGTGGCTCGTAGAGTCTAGTGATTTTAGAGGCTGTGTGTTAAATTCATTTTTTAAAAAAATATGCACATTATACTTTATTTGCTTGGATAAATGAGCCTGCTGGCTAGTTAGCTGGCTAACAAAGATAAAAATCAACCAGCTGTTCAGTCAGGCTGAGCTTACTATGACTTTGCTATGTCTGAGCAAAATTAATTTGGGATCAAAACTTATTTACCAAGCCACATTTTTATATAAAACATTACTGAGTGGAACTACACCTTCACTATGACTCTTACTTTCACAGATATCTTTTTCTAGCCAAGTTGTTATACATTTATCCGTTATTTGAGCACAGATATTTTTCCACTGGACACTCCTGATGGTGTTTTTATCCTGAGAGATTTGTGACTCAAGTTCAAATCTTCCATAACAATGTGCAGGGTGAAGCAGGAGCGGAGAGGACAGGAAGTCAGGTTGTACAGTACTGTACCTCGGGGCTCTTCCGATTCTGCAGGATCTGTTTGTCTGTGTCTTTGTTGGCGAAGAACCGCGTACATCCTCTGTTCAGGTACTGCAAAAGAGACAAAAGACAATTCAGAAAACTTCCAGAGATCAACACAATTATGTAACACAAACCTCTTGCACTTCTTTGCTTAAAAATATTGCCATGACTATCTTAACGACCTCTGTTCAAGGCCCATGTTGGAAAAAATCTGATCTGCTGAAGCGTCCTTGAGCAAGTTGGACACTTAACGAAGAATGAGAACTTCTTCTTCAAGGATCAGTAAAGAAACACATCAAAATATGTCCCATTTTGTGAGGACATGTATCCCAAGTATCCTTTAGGCAGCATAAGGGCATACATGCTATGGGATGCCCCAAAGTGGGAACCTTGACCTTTCCAGTTTTGGTTCCATGGGCTACCATCAGAGCTTCACAAGGAACTAAACCCCTGATCCTGACAGTTTTGAGGTCATTCACACGAAAACCCTCTAGGACCACCCACCTCTGGGAATGCCCTCCTACAACTTAACCACACCAAACAACTTCCCCGTAGGGATCAATAAAGTATTTCTGATTCTGATTCTGTGGGCGTTCCTGGAGATGGACATGACAGGAGATCTTCATGCCTGCCACCAGACATTGTTGCACCTGTACCCTACTGGCAACATTGACTTTGCTTAATTCAGTGTTGAACCTAGCAAATCAAGAATGACCGCAACAAAAGCTCCATCAAAAGATTTCGAAATTTGCTGTGTAACAAATGATACAACGTGCGATCAAGGTTTCATTGATTCAATCCGATGTTCAGAGCATTTTTCTAATTAAACAGAAGCAGGACTTCAGCTGACATTTTTGTCATTTTTTTTTATTGATAGTACAGCTCAGCTAATAAAGGAAAGTTATTTCCACCCAGACAAAATAACAAACCAGAAGTGCTGTTTCTGGGACGTGTCTTCAAACTCAAAACCAACCCAACTTCTGCCTCTGGATTCACAGGGTCATCCAGCAGAACTTATTCCAACCTTTGTTGTTCTAGCCACACATCTTTGCAAGATGATTGAGCGCCAAACACTAGCGACACAGGAAATGAAACCCCTACCCTAGGGAGTTTTGATGCCAGACTCTGCCCAGCGAGCTTACAGAAGGAATAGAAAACGATGGAAGTGTTGTTGGCTTATTCTATCTGTTGAACTACACAGGGAAGCGGACTCCAAACCATAGTAGTTCCGGTATCATGCCCTATTCATTAAGCTACAAAGGGAATTGAACTCCTTAACTTAGTTGTTTCGGTGCGCTGCTCTACTCTTGCTGCTATATAGGGACATAAGAACCGGGTGGGACTTGATCTCAAACCGGCAGGGGTTCATATTGCTCTGGAGGCGAGATTCAAAACCATCTTTGTCGCATATATGCAGGTGTAATCATGACAGGAACATGTCATTCCACTTTGTTGTTGCTGTTGAGTCTCGAATGTTCACAATTTACCACAATAATTAAGCTTCCATTTGCACAAAAGCAATGTCAGCCCTTGGTAATTTATTCTGTATCAATTTTAATGGCTTTTCACCAGCTGGCCTCCCTCGCTAGACACAGAGACACCGGGGTAATGACGACACAAACTTCCCAGGTGTGGAGGGAGGAAAACAAGAAATTCAACAGCCACTCTTTTTTTGGGGCTAATCTTGTTTTTATAGGCGAATCCTGGTGGATGGCCAGATGGACCTAAACAAAAACTTCCATTACAGCAGAAGCCACAGGGAGGTCTTAATGCTCATTCAGCCCTCCGTCTCTTCAGCAGATTGCAAATGGTACACGTTCAGCACTCCTGCTCTCCCTTTCTGCAATCCGTTGTTCATTCCTCCTGCAAGGTCCTGGTTTGGCCCCAGGGCTGTTTTATGCACTCACAAGCAGACATTTACATTAGCCCACACACACACAAATCACAAATTCAAACAAGCTTGCACACACGGGGCACAACACAAACCTTAATTTTATTTATTTATTTGACTTGTTCTTTCATGTATTATCTGTTTTGGTCTGTTCTTTGTTGCTTTGTTAATCACTTTGGGACAAAATCGTCAGAAATCGGATTTACCACATTACACACTGTTCCCTAAGATCGAGACCTATTGAGCGCAATGCAATTGAGAGCTGATTCGACTTGCAGGGAAAAGCAACTGCGATTATAAACTAACTCACTTAGACTTTTTTTTCCCCCTTTCCAGAGCAGCAGGGAAATGTGGAGATATATGAACCCATTAGAAGCTGGTGAGCTAACTCGGGGTGCTATAATACTTCGCAGGGGGACGCTGGCGGAGAGCAGAGAGTGAGCGCCGGCACTTTAAGGCCCGTGAATGACGCAGGTAAGAATAGATCACTGAACTGAGATACTGCCAATAAAGGGATGACTCTGCAAAAAGAAAAAAAAGTGCACTCAAGACGTTTTCTTTTTCTTTTTTTTTTTTTTTTACAGAGGTAGAGATGAGCATGACTCAGCTCTTCTCTTTGCTGTAACACAGGCCGATGGGCACATTCAAAGCCTGTGTAATTTCTGTTTCTGATGATGATCTGAGTCTATGTATAATGGGAAAAAAAAAAAAAAACCTTTCAAGTACCTGCCAACATCTCGTTTCACTAATTCTCCTCTATATTTGACTACATCACTTTCCAAATTTACTTAGATAAATCTGCTCTCTATATGTGCATATATCTTGTAATAGAATTCCAATTCAATCTGATGTCTATCTGTTCAAAGAATTATATAAATAAAAAGCTTATAAAGTACTAGGACCATCTGGTTTCTGCAATTTGCCGAGCCAAATTCTGTGCTGCTTTCCAAGAACATTTGAACTGTTTCAACTACTGAGCGCTGACAGGCGGGATGTTCAAAGGTCAAACATTTTGCCCACAATCAAATTTGAGGAGGTGCAGAAATGTAGCAGCCATTATCTCTGCACAACCCCGTTTCGCTGCCCCTATCACTGCAGCTGAACGACGCAGGTTTCAGAAAACCAGATACGCTGATGGTAAACATGGCAAAGGCCAGGACAATCTGAACAACCTCTGCCCTCTCTCCACTCACTCGCCTGCTGCTAAACATTGAGTACATTGCCTGAGAGCACCAACAGATGGGCTCGAGCTTAAATGAGACTTTGGTGCCAGGAGCAGACGGGCTCAATGCTGGCTCAGTGCTGCCATCTAGTGTCCACAGTCATAAGTCATAAGCCATAAATGGGCTCTCCTTTCCTGGATCTGTCAGTTTGATTCCCAAAGGGTGCTACCAATTCTGAAAATGTGTACACACAAGGTTCTGTGAGAGACAAGATAAAAGCACATCAAACGATAAAAAGACTGTCCCGTAACACCAAAGTCACAAGTTTAATTGCCCACAAGAACCAATGTCGTGTCGATGCATAATTATGTGGCACTGAACTCCTGCTTCTGCAAATTTTGGTTATTTTTGGTCCAAATTAGAGTGGAAGCATGATGGACTCTTTGTTGTAATTTATCTTCTGTATAGTTGTTCAGAAACAGACCGGAGCCACATAATATTTGCCAATAGTTTTACATGTTTTAGAGTGTTCATTTTACCGTGCTTTCAAGCACAATGGAAACTCCAGACTCCTGTATTTGTATCTCGCTGTTGTGTTTGTATCTCACTTTCACAGCATGGCAAAACAGCTCCCAAAACAGCACATAAATTATCACAAACAAAACATTTTATACCAATATATATAAATATATATATATATATATATATAAAAACAACAGCAAGTTCAGGTACCCATTTTCTCCGTTCCCTCTGGGCGTCTGTGCGGAACAACTATGTGGAAATTTCCAATTCAAATAGGAGAATTACAACAAAAGAGCCATTTAACTTCCTCAAAAAAAAAAAAAAAATTGGCTACCGGAACTTGTTTTCAATACTGACATAATACGCTTCATTTGTGTTGGTTTATGTAATAACTGTGTTATTTTAGGAGCTGTTTCGCTGCACTATAAAAGTCAGTGGAGAGACAAAATACGTAATTCTGGATTGGCCGCCCTGGGGAGCGCGAAACAAATAATGATAATATTTCACCATCATGTGGACTCACATAACACCCAGGTAACTACACAGCACAACACTCTGCCAAAACAATTCGATTTTGCCTAAAGGGCCAAATGGAGTTTGTCACAGATGATGACATTTAGCAGCAGGTCACATTAATGCAATCAGAGCGCACTGTCTGGCGGCTCCTGCAATGCGAATGAAAGGGACAACACATTGTCTGAAACAAGCTTTGAAAAGCATTAAGTAAGGAGCACATGGAGAGATAACTAAATACTGTACCTTAGTTCATTTTGTTAGCTAGAGGCTATCTGTGCATGAGCAGCTGCTGCTTATCAGATGTCAACATCTCCTTATTCACTTAAAAGCCTGAACTTCGGGGTCATCAGCTGTGGCTGGATTGGATTACATTCTCGTTTTCATTTTCTCTCAACACGTTCTCTTGGTGCACTTCCAGGCGTATATCGCTGCAGTTATTTGGTGCCGCCAGAGTTCAGCCGGCGTAGTTCTCACCTGGCCGAGCAAACAAAACTAAAAGTGTCAGGGCTCCAGAGTCTGAATGACGACTCCAAACACTTTTGGCGTGAATGCACCGCAAGTCCCTGTGTGAGTTCTTAAAAAGAGCCCCAGGTTAATGTCTTCGTTGCAATTGCGTAGCGGTGGAGAGACAACTCTAACAAAGCAGTCTTCACCCCTCTAGTCATGATAATTAAACACCGACATTTTAACTACCACCAGTCTGAAGCTTCAACTCAGCTTTAGCCTTGGGAAAGATACTTCCAGGGCTGGGGAATGAATTCAAACCCACACAGAGCAAAATACTATCAACTTCCTTCCCCATGATGTGTGATTTGGGAAGGACAATATACTATTACATCAGTATCATGATATAAAAGTACATCGTCCGAGATTTTGGATATCATAATAGTGTTGTCTTTTCCTGGTTTTAAAGGCTGCATTAACAGTAAAGGAGTGCAGTTTCATCACTTATTAGACTGGTGTAGCTGTTTTATTATTTGCCTTTACCTGTTTGGCCATCATATCCACATTACTAATTACTAATTTTTATCAAAAATCTCATTGTGTAAATATTTTCCGAAAGCACCAATAGTCATCCCTAGAATACTGTCATAATATTAATTGAGGTAATTGGTCAAATTGTAATATTTGATTTAGTCCATATCGCCCAGCCGTACAGTATGTATTATATATTACTGTCTGTTTTCATTTACTGGTGAAAATAGTGGGAGATATTCTTTGTAAAATAAAACTGCTCGTCTGAGGATAAAAGTGCAACAAAGCCCCACGCTGGCAAGACAGTTTATTCACACTTTTGGATAAACTGAGTTTTGCCAACATCTGCCATGCCTGGTGTGTTTAGATTTTATTTTTCTGGATGCTTGCCCAGTGTCATCATTCAATGACATCATTGATGCTGTGATTGATGGGCAGTTCCCTCAGTCGGCTGGTTTGTGGACTCGTGAAAGCTCCACATGGATGCCTCCAAAAGTTCAGAGCCACTTTCTGATTTTAAACTTAATGATTCATCTTTTTCACAGTTGGGTTAGCGGCTTGGTTTTTAGCCGATGGCTTGATTTATATCAGTTATTCTGGTTTAAACATATACCTAAACATGTCTATATTTTCTTGTTTCATGTGTAGAATTAATTTACTTATTTACTGATCTTTACATTTGGATTGTTTTTGTCTTTTTGTGTGTTTCTGCTGTTTTTTGCATGGACCCCAGGAAGATTAGTGCCCACTTTCTGGAAGCTAATGGGGATCCAAAACCAATATACTGTAGATATAGATATGGAATATAGAATAACGAATACCATCAATTTAACACCAAAAGCTGAACAGGGCTTTTGCCGATGCTCTGTAAATGGTGTGCATGTAGCTGCTGGAAAAGACATTTATTAGGCTGAATGTCGCTATTAATCAAAAGCAGTAACTTTGCATCGTGCTTCACAAACTCTTGACGTGCAAGAACTGGCGGTGAATTGAAAATGCTTCACATGTACGGCTGGGTGGAACTGAGAAGTGCAGAATCACAGTTTTAGTTTTCTTTGCGAAATCGTCACAGCCCCACCCTCCGTCCGTCCTTCCCCCTGCTGTTCCTACCCTGAATGCGTCTGGTGAGCTGAGGTGAAACTTCTGCCTGATGTCCTCGGAGGCTCCGGCACACAGTCGGTAGAAGATGTGGTAGTTCCTCTCCTCGGGGCTTTGCGTGCAGATCCTCGACTTCTCCAGCAGGTAGTGGGACACGAAGCCGCCCACAACAGCGTTCTGGAAGCACGGCAGCAAACAGCAAAACTCAGAAAACTCAAAACTCACTGATTGCATTTGTTGGTGCATGTAAACGTCACATCCCATTAAATTAACACCGGTAAGATCTTCTCCCCTGCTAAAGATGTACATGAAAATGAAATGAAAAACGCTAGTAAGACACTTTAATGACTCCCATGGGGAGCTTCAGTCCCTGAGGCAGCAAAAAAACAAAGCAAAAACAAATAAAAACGAGATATCAATAAAAATAGAGCATATGTTTGATATTAAAAAGTAACATATGATGATGATTACAGCATGATGATTACATTTGGTAGCGACATATGAGTGAAATCTATATGCAAGGATTGAAAATGGCAGTATAAAAAAGGAAGAAAATCTGAAAAAGACATCCCATCTGAAGTAGAAGAATGTATTTGATATGAAAATGACTAAAAATAGATATTAAGTGGGATATTGAGGCTGAATACACTTTTTTTTTTTTGATTGCAGTTGTTTCTGTTTTCTCTTTAAGCTCCCATGATGATGTCGATAACATTCTGTTTATATCAGAATATTCTGCATTTATCTGTTTATATACAGTGTTACTCATAAAATATTATAAAATATTATTACAACATTTGGAAACCACTGAAAAATAAAGAAACCAGCTTTTTCAAAATAACTCAGGGCCATTCAGGAAACCAAACCGCACCTTTTCATTGAAGTGGATCTCCACAAACTTCCCGAAGCGACTGCTGTTGTTATTCCGGACGGTTTTCGCGTTCCCAAAAGCCTCCAGCAGCGGGTTGGCTACACGATACAGGAGGGGGAAAAAAAAAAAAAAAAACAGAGTCATAAACTAAAACATTATACATCTGCAGCGACGGCGGCAAAGCTCACACAAGCCTTACCTTCCACTATCCTCTCGTCTATGTCCTGACCCGTTCCATAGGACGTCGTCAGGTATCTGTTGTGGAAATAAAAGAAAATCAGAGTTTCAGACGAGGATCTCCAACAGCGGCTGCTTCCAGAATTTTTCCAGAATTTTCCAGCAATGGTAAAGTTTCCAACTGGAGTTTAGGCTGTTTTTTTTTTTTTTAGCAAAGTTTAGCTTCAGGCTCTGCGGTTTGCCCCTTATTTAGGTCACTCAACTCAATATATGTTCCCAAAGAAAAACTATAAGATCATTTGTTGATCCCAGACAAAGTTTAAACTCAACTTTTCACTGTTATATTCACCTATGTATATTTTTTTTGCTTGAACCATACTTGCATTCATATTTTTTACACTTAAAACATCAGTTCTTCTTTTTTTTTTTGCACCCTTTTATATTGTTTGTTTTGCTGTTTGTGTTTGTTAGAGCTTCCTGGTTATAAGACAAGTGGTACATCACCATTTGATTCCATCTGATTTAATATTCATTGATCATTTATAAATGCATTGAACACAGGCTTACCTATAGGTTTAAACACTTCAAAAGTGACATCTTACATAAATGAAAACTAGAATGAATAAACACATTTAAATAAACAAGCAAATCATAAAAATGACACAAATAATTTAAAAAATGGCTTAATTAAGGGTTATACCACTCTGTCGAATGGAAATTTCCCTGACTTTTTTATGTCTTTAGTAAAATGTTGAATTTCTCTGATTTATGTCAGCATTTTTTTTTTTTGGTTCCCTTTTTTTCTCCCACTAAAAAATTAATCACACTTCAGATCCCGAGGCCTTATCAAAGTCTGTTTTCTGTTTCCTTCTGCAAGTGCAGTGAACAGAGCGGACACAACGAGAAATAAATATTACATTAGTGATCAACAAGTGGCAGATTTATTTATTTAATTATTCATTCTATTCAGGCTGATACACATGACCTATAAATTTGAGAAAATTCCCTGACTTCCCCATGTGGAATAGACCTTTCAAAATTCCATGAGACCAACTCAAGGGAACCCTACTATTTTTAAAATCATTATTTATTAGCCTTTGAGCTTACCAGTTGATATGATTTAATAGTTTTAGATTTAATAGCAGTGCTTTCTGTTCAGATTTTGAGCTATCCCCAACCCTCGTACACCCCATCTGACTTTGCTAAATGCAAGAAATACTGCATAACCACAATCTAATTAGACAAAAACTGGTGTAAATCAAGCCGTGAAACACTTTGTATTCATAAAAAATGAGTTATCTGGGGAAAATGTTAGAATTAAGAGGAAAATGTACACCAGCCGCCCGTCTCTGGTGTAGAAAACTGCTGTGTCATCCTCACCTGAGCACAAACTTGGTGTTTTCGGTCTTTCCAGCCCCGGACTCCCCCGAGACGATGATGGACTGGCTCATCTTCAGGACCTTCATGTCCCTGTACGCCTTATCAGCTGGCAGGCCGAGACAGAGAGCCGCAGCTGTTAGATTACACTCTCCTCTGCCTCAAGGACACAAAGCTGACCTCAATAATCAAGGTGACTCCTGGATTTTTTTTTTTTTTTTGCCATATCAAAGTGATGAGTCACTCTGGATGAAGTTTGAAGTAAGTCTGTTAAGTCTGGAGGAATGTGGAGAATCTGAGCGCCGACTGCCACCTAGTGGACGGATGTGGCTCTACAGCATGGTGATGGATGATGCAGGAGCTGGTCCAGCATCAAAACCTTTCACTGTGAAATGTTGCACCATGGTGAAACCTTTACCTGAGTGCTCTGCCACAAACCAAAAACCCTGTCAAGCACTTTGCCAAAGGGGAAACTACAGAAAAGACGGCATCAAACGGCGGAAAAAAGACACTATCATGGGCAAAAATCCCAACCTTTACCAAAACTAATTAGAGAAAGCCTCTAACAATAAAAAGTGAGCTGACTCAAGTCTTTTTTCCACAGCTGGAAGGTCATTGGTAACTGTTTGACAACTTTAGAAACTGTTTAACCTGATGTAAGGTAGATTTTTAGGTCATAATTTCCAGTTCGCAAAAGCAGACGTCATTTTACGTCTTATTTTAGTGATTTTTTTTTCTATATTTCTCTGCAGTGTTGGTGCAGGTCACGGTCAAAATGTTTGCTCAATCCACTGAGGGCCCAGCTAAGGGGCAGCCTCTCCCACTGCTGCACCCCTGTTGTTGCTATTTTTGGTGTGAGGACAGCAGGTAATATTAAAGTCCCCATGAAATGACCTCACATGACTTCTACATCCTATAAAGTATCTTCATCATCCTGCACTGGTGGGTGTAAAGTACAATTTCAGCCAATAAAACCTTCACAAATCTTTAAACTTCCTCTCTCATCCTCATATCCTGTCCAATAAAACTGTTTCTCTCTCAAATCGATAATCTGTTGGGTCAGGGTTTGGCTTATCCTGCTGGTTTGCACTTGTGAATAATTCTCTCGTGCACTATGTCCCACTTAAACATCCTGTTTCAACAGGAAATACATAAATCAAGAAAGTGAGAGTTTATTTCAAGGGGCCTTTAAACAGTTTCCTCTCTACATTTTCCTGCTGCTTCATTCCTCACTCCTTCATTTACAAACTAGGGCTCACTGACGCACACAGAGCCATGCTAACACACTGACAATAATGCTAATTATTTATTAGGGTTAAAAAAAAAAAAATGCAAAAAACTGAAAAAAGAACAGATGACTCCATCTTCAAAAACATAAAAATCATCACAGAGACAACAAATTAGGGGCAAAATAAACAGAATGATCAGCCGCTATAATAAAGATGCACAAAAACAACAATAAATCTGACAGTTTGAGCTCTTTAAACCAACATCCAACCACCTCAACAGTATCAGGTGAAGATATTGCAATTGAAAGACTAGTCTACAGGTATGTTGGATTTTTTTAAATATATATTTTGGGTGAAGTGTTTGTTTAATATTGAATCAACAGCAGCTTTCCTGTTGGTGGCCACTCACCGATGGCGTAGACGTGCGGCGGCAGCGTGCCCAGCGACCGGCCCTGGTACTTCTTGATGGTTTCTGCAGAGTAGAGCTTGGGGATGTCATAGTACGGGTTCACTGCTATCAGGATGTTGGCTACAAACGTCTGCAGAGAGAAGGAGGTAAAAACAATAAAATGCACATCAGCTGCGGGCAGATCTCATCTTGGAAACTGGAACTAAACTCTTCTTGTCTGCTTAAATCGATGACCGTGAAAGGAAAGTTCCCCTCTAAGATTCTTGTGTGATGAAGTCAGATTTATTTCGACAGCACATTCAAAAACAGGAGTCGTCCGAATTGCTTTCCAAACTTTGCTAGAAAAAAAAAAAAACGACATAAAAGAGTTCACAAAAACCCAAGAAATTCACAAAGCACAGACTAATTTACAACAGTCGAGACCAGTAAAAGACAGGATAGGAAAAGTACAAGCAGGGAAAACAGAAACACCCATAACAGCATTAAAAAAAAGCACAGAAACAGTTTAAATACTGTTAACTGTCCACTCATCTTGCCCATTGATAGTGAAAGACTGACACCAAAACCTGATGTGTTTCATTGATGATTGATATGGACATGATGTCACAGTTTCTATGATTGGCTAGTTATCCAAACGAATAACAAAAATACACTAAATAACAAAACAGAGCCAGAAATGCCTGGTAGATGAACCAGGCATTTCTGCTGTTTTTTTCAGCTGTTTATTTGAAGGATTTTGGAGTGGAGCTGGGAAAACCCTGTGCCGAAAAAGTAGGAAAAGTGGGTAAGGGAGTCCAAAAAAAAAGTGGAAGACAGAAATACGCTCAAGACTGTAAGAGTCCCATCCATGGGGTATATATTTAATTTGAAAATGTGTGTTGAAGAGCCTTTGAGCAAGGTAAACTCCTCAGATGGAGTTCCCCAGTCAATTTTTGCGTTTTGAATTCACAGCTCTCTGATTGAATCTGTGAAACTGTCTCTGTTCGTGCGAGGCTAAATTACACATAGTGGTCGACTGATTAATTGATCGGTTGATTAATCAGGCCGATATCTGGCATTTTCTGATAGCTGGCATCGGCCAATACCTGTACTCACAAGGCTGATATATTTTTTAAAATTTACAAAATTTAGTAGAGTACAGATCGACTTAAGCAAATGCAGACAGAGCGCTTTTTTTTTTTTTTTTTTTTTTTTTTTAATTTTCAATCATTTTCCTGTATTCAAGGGAATAATAATACATAAGTGTTAAATAAATGTTCACTGGGACCAAAAACCAAGACATGCTGCTGGGTGCTATGTGGGCACTAACACTGTTTATTTATTCTCTATTTATTTATGTAATTAATTAACTCATTTTTATTCTCTCTCAGAAACAAGGAGATGTTGTTATCTGCTGATAAATG
Organism: Myripristis murdjan; assembly: GCF_902150065.1. Taxonomy (NCBI): domain Eukaryota; kingdom Metazoa; phylum Chordata; class Actinopteri; order Holocentriformes; family Holocentridae; genus Myripristis; species Myripristis murdjan. The sequence goes on from NC_044003.1 coordinate 7,500,410, forward strand.
CTGTTTTATCAGATGGAAAGAAAAAAAAAACGTGATATCAGTATTATATATTGTCCATATGCCGCCCTGCTGTCTAAATATCGGCATCGGTCACTGAAAAACCCCATCGCTCGACCACTAATTATAAAAACATCAGTGTTGTGTATCTTGAAAAATGTGTGCAAAGGCATTCAGAATCAATCAGCAACAAAAATCTTCCCACAAATAATCTCTCGCACAAAATCAAAAGGCCGTCAGCAGCTCTCAAGTGCGTCTATTTTTGGTTCCATGCTTTGAAAAATGTTTTTGAGCTCAGGCGGGGGCTTTGACACCATCAGGGAGAGGAAAGCAGTTCCTTCTTGTGCCACTAGATGGCGCTTTGCTCTGCAGCTGCCTGCCGGCCCGGCCGTGTGTCGAGCAGCTGGTGAAACGTCACCTCCATCACTTCAGACGGGCTGACGGTGTCCATGAGGGGAAACGACAGCGACTCATTACTGAGGTCAGCTGAGCCCCTGTGTGTGTGTGTGTGTGTGTTTTAGAGTAGAACTAAGACAGCGAGATATATACAGGGAGAGAAAGACAGAGAATGGATGGCTGATTGGCTGTTTAAATGTATACTCGTGTGCTTGTTTGTTTATTTGTATGTTTATTTGTGTTGCTGCTGTGCAAACTGGAGAACCATGCAAAGACAACTAGAACCGTCAAAAGGTTCTCTGTAGAACCCTTATGAAAAAGCTGAAGCTGGGGGCCAATCCATGGGGTGAGGTGGATGTCATGCCAAGCCAACTTTGTAGAATGCAATTTTTTTTTTTCTTGAAAAATTGGCAAATAGTTCTCTGTGAACATCAAATGCATAACAGAACACTAAATAAATCAACGCCGCATGCTGAATCAGTACAAAAATGATGATCACTGACTGTGCAGAAGTCTGATATCGCCCATCTGTTGTGTATTAATATGAGAACAGCTGCTGCAGACATCGTTTCCCCTCCTGACTACAAGTTGATTTTGTGAACAGCTGTTTGTGGAGGGCCGTCTCCAAAGGTATGCTAAACTGTAATACTGTTTTATTTTGGGTTTTTTTTTTTGCAATACTTACATAAATTTTGTCTTTGCTATATCTCACACGGACGTTGTTGAGAAGAGTGGCTTCATTCAAGTACATCAAAGAACCTGGGAGACAGAAACACAATGAGAAAGTCAATTGCTGGACAAGACTTGTAAAAAGCGAAAACTGCGAGACACAACCGGTACATCAGTGCGCACTTATCAAATGTAACTCAAAGTTTAAAGGGGCACTTCGCCAAAAAACTGCGCTGATTATGTATCTCAAATCGAGCTCAATTGCCCTAAAAAATATGAACATTGCTCAATGGTTTCCTTTGGTTTTTTAGAGGTTTTAAGGAGGAGTTTGCACTTCAAGTTTTGATTCATCACCCTATGTATGGGTAAGAACTACATTTAAGCAAAAATGTTGAATCTACAGGACTCATTTGTTCGAAATAGGACGCACTTAAGGCCCTTTTCCACTGCAATCCTGACTTTCTGTTGATTTTTTGGTTCCTGTTGTGTATGTGCAACTAACAGGAACCAGCAGGACCACTGCAGGTTCACTGCGCCTGCCAGCAGCTGCCACGTTTAAATTCAAGTTGAGGAAGAAGCTGTGTGTCATCAGCTGCCGAGCTTTTGGAGAAGGCAAACGGAGAAAAACACAGCAAAGCCTAAGCTGGCATCATCGCTCAGTCAAAGGACAACAGGAGTTTGATGGAGGGAAAAGGTAAATGAGAGGGAAATTTTGCTGCCAGGCCATAAACGTTGATTAAATGTTGATTAAAAATAAAGAAACCGAAACAGGACTGTAACAAAATGAAGGGCCACATCAGCAGTGATAACTAGAGCTGAATATAGTGACACTTTCTCCCATTTGGCCTCGTTTTTGTTTCTTACCATGCAATGGAAAAGGTTCCTTATCTGATGCAGCTACACTTTGTGATTTACACAGAAAAAAATGTGTGTATTTTACATAAAAATCTTTCTTAGTGCAGCTCTGAATGTGCCCTGCGGGACAGTGCATCAATTAAAGCTCAGTGATGTAATGTGGATTAAAAGTCATTAGCATGACCCTGGGTTTCAGCAAGGGACGGACGCTGCTGCTGGGAAAGTCAAGTTTTTCCAGCTGATGAGAAGCACTTACATGAGTCAGCAGGAGATTTTTGGGAATTCAACATCAAATTAAAACAAAGCATTACAACCACAAATGCAATGGATTAAAATTCTATCAGTGACTAGAGAGAGAAATGACGATTAGAAAAAAAACTCACAGTTGTCCTCCACATGTTTGTTGACATCGTCCTCTGCAGGGAAGACTTGGTTGACTGGAGCCAAAAAGGTCTGCAAGAAACAAAAAAGAGAGAACTGATTAACACCAAATCTTATGAAACATAAAATAAAAAACTTTCATCTTTTCTCTTTGCCCTTTAATGGCCATTGCATAAATGAAAACTCAACACAAAACACAAAAATAAAATATCAAAAGGGAATTATTACCAGCACTCACAAATTAACTGGGAATAGTTTTTTTTTGTTTTGTTTTGTTTTGGGGTTTTTTGCTCGTTTGTTGGCTGATGATGGCTCATTTTATTGCTGAAACGCGTTGGTCGCATTCCCCAAGCAATTAAAGACGTTTCTACCTTCACATTATTCATAATTGCTGGTAATTATCCCCCTTTGGGACTTAAATCACGACCTTGCACCCAAAGCTTGAGATGTGCGTGTGTTTTCTTAATTATAGCATTTCAAAAGCTCATTTTAACTTTCTCTCCTTGTCACGTGTTTCTTACCCGTTGTCTTTACAATATAGAGGATTCAGTTTGTGTTTACCGGTAAGTGTTTTTTTTGTCATGTAAGGAGTGAAGTTCATGAATGTAGTGGCTGTTAAACCCACTTTTTAAACGTGCATTAGTGTTTAATACACATGTAGTTAGCTGTGCCAACCTGATGTGAGCTATCGAAGGATTTGAGTCTTTTTCAGCCCTTTTCTGAAAATAAAATCTATTTCCATTCGTATTGGCGGTTATTCATGCCTTGTGATGATGACCAGCTGGAGGTGGAAGTTTACTCACTCACTTACTGTCTCAGTTACATATTCCCCTTAAAAAATCATGACTTGTTTGAATTTTGAGCTGATAACCATTTCATAACAGCGACTCTTACTTTTTACTTTTCCAACATCTCATTTCACCGCAAAATCAAAGCTACTGAGCATCTTGATCATTCCTCTACATTCTTCTGAAAGCTATTTTTGTTCTTCCTCTCACTGATTTAAGACTATTTAAAGTCTTGTGTCCTTTTTTTAACCAGCTCCCCGGAGGGATAAACACACCAGCTGCTGCGGTCTGCCCGCACATCAAGGCTCGATGAATTATTTGGAGGCAGGAGGTAACAGGATCAGAGGGAAGGGGCGGCCGGGGAGAGACGGCGTGGTGACGGACGGCGAGCGAGACGCCAGTCAACACCTTCACAGCAGGGCACAGCCACTCTGCATTATTAACCACCATGTAATGAGGGGGTTTTCACTCAAAAATGTGATATATACCAAGAAAGCACTGAGCAGGGGGCAGCCAAGCTCAGCATCAAACCAAACTACTGAGGTTTTTTGAGCTGAAAGATGTTTTGATCCCCTATTTGCACAAAACCGTGCAGGTAGCAGCGATGGGCGACCACACACACCGGCTCAGATTTCATTTGGTGTAGAACATCACATCAGCATCTGTTCTACTGCTGCCTGACAGATGCCTCTGGGAAGGTTAACTGCTGCCTGAGAAGCATCGCTGCGGTTACATGGACAATATTTCTTCAACCCGACTGAAATCTCTCTGATTAGAGAGTCCAGTGTCCAGACTTCAGTGTCACTGTCATGGACACTAAATAAAGTGATCTGATAAGATGCGTGTTTACATGCTCCAAAGTGTTTAATCACAATACAACTTTTCTGACATGCGCAAAACGGTTCTACGTGCTGGGAGACGTCTAATCTGATGGAGATATAAATATAATCTATGATGAGTCATGTTCACCAGTGGGCGCTCTCCCATCAGGTCATCCAACGGACTGTAAAAATGAAAACTGGCTGGTTCAGAACCATGTTTGCCATTTTGACCTTCAGCCTTAGAACGGGAGGCCTTCCAACTATTCCAGCATTTTTTAATTTGGTCGAATAATATGTGGATTTCCGCTTAGTTCGTCTTTTCAAACAACTTCTTTGAACAACTTGTGGTTTCGAGCCTTTCGACCACAGAGGTGTTCTATGGATATGGGGTCAATTCTGATCATTTAAGTCACTTCATTTATTTATTTATTTATTTTTTACTCAATTTCCCCAAGGGGATCAATAAAGTATTTATGATTCTGATTCTTTTCTGAAATGGCGAAGACATTTTGGATTCAAGGTCTTTATAAAATTAAACCGATGGTCTACCCAGAAAAGAGAAGCTAAATATTCATTCATCATTCATTGCAACAATGCACTGATAATAAATTCTGCCGACTCAGCTGCATAAATGCGCTAAAAGAAATAAACACAGCGAATCAGTCTGACTTTGGAGTGAAGGTGAAATGCTTTGAACTGAATCATTCACAATTCTTCAGAGAACGATCTAACATGCTTATCTGACAGAGTCCGGTGAACTGCAACTTTTTTGTTGATTTTAGAGAATTAATAATGTTAAATTAATTATTTTGTCTGATTTAGAGACAGCCTTACATCATTAAACAAGTTCAGTGGATGTAAAATTTTGGCCAGAAGGACTGAACCAAATCACTGATTCGAAACGTGGTTTACAAGCTCAAATTAAAAGGACTTTTTACAAAAAAGACTAAAAAACGTTCTTAAATCAATAACCCAACTGGTGAATCATGAGTCGACATTAAACCAAAGTTTCACACTCCCACTGAGTTCCTTTGCCAAAGCTGCTCAGAAGTCAAGCGTTGTGTAATTGTACAAGAGCAGCAACTCAGATCTGACAGGTTCACTTGTCTCTCCTGGCGGCATCGAGCTGCAGCTTCAGAGGAAATGCCTGCAGACTTGAGCAAAACAGCAGCAAAAGAGCACAAGTACTTTGGCCTCTTTGACACAGTCATGACGAGTTAACAAGAAAAAAAAAAAAAAAAAAAAACAAGTGTGTGGGTTTGACTGTTTGCAGAGGAGCACAGTTTGTAATGAATATTTCTGCATCACTCAACCTCAGACCATGTGGGTTGTTTTCATTTTCCCATCCTAAAACAGCAGAAACAAATAATTATGCGTTTGTTTTACGCCGCTTGAAATGTCAGATCGGCGGGACGTGGTGAATTGGACAACAGAGAGTATGTCAGATGACTTGGAAATTACATCAGAAAATCACTCAAACTGTCTTTAAAATAACTGAACTTTCTGGCAATCCCTGTTCTGTCTTGTGCAGCCTGAAGAGACCACCCAGCTATCTGACAATTCATCAGCCCTGACATAAACCCTATTAAAGTGACCCATGTCAGATCACATGAGGTGGATTATTTACTTAAAAATAAACCCTGGGTCGGTATTCCTTCGGAGGACCATAAAGCCATCAATCATTCTAGAAATGCAATAATACAGCTTAATGAAGAACTCAAAACATGAAAATACAAACAGCTATTTATGGAAAAAAGACCATTTTACAGTATACGCCAGAAAATCCCCCCAGATATCATCTTTTCAAGTACCTCTGATGCTCGATCTGCCCTTGTCTGTCCACTCTGTGTAAGCGTAAAGCCTAATTATACCTCTTAAATGGAAATGTGACGGTCACTGTGTTTACATGCACTTCAGTAATCGGGTTATTTGCCACATACACACAGTTATCTGATTTCTCAAATACCAAGTAAACAACAACACTAGTTTCCATAATCATGGTAAGGGTTTAAGAGACATCTGGTTAACAAGGTTAGATTTCTCCTGGAGAAACTTGATTACTGGGCCATGCAAACTCTTTTTAGGGGTTTATATTTTCAGGTGAACAGAGTGGATAAAGAAACGGGTATGATAAACACAATAAACCAACAAGTCCTCCAACCCACACGATTATTTGCTCCAACCCACTAATATGACCCAAAGGACTGTTTCCTGAGCGAGCTAGCCAGAAAGTTAGCCAGCGAGCTAGCAATTGTTAACAAACAAAACATGTGAAAAGGCACCACGTCCCAAATTGCGCTACTGTTTCACATTTTCTGAATCTGCCTGTTGGATTGTGGGTTTGTCTTTAATGGTTAACGTTAGGAAAAAGTTCGCTAATATGCAGACGATGTCGCTCTCTTAACACTGACACCACAGTGTCATCATTCACAGGACCACTAGAGGGCGATTAACTTTAAAACGTAACTATAATTTGTAATAAGCTGCTGCAAAAACAACATTTTTTGGCCAGAGAACGGTCTCCAATAAACATTCTGCAGAACACTGAGAGGACAGTAAATTCAGAAATAATTTCATGTGAATGCTACGTCTGTTGAAAATACAAATAAAACAAAAAATAGATCTGCTGCCCGTGTCTGGGAAATCCCCACAAGGGGCCGGCTGACTGTGCCTCTATTCAAACTCCGCTTTACTTTTATGTGAACTGTCCAAAAGCTGCCAGGCATTAGCCGACCACACGTCACACATTCTGCTTGCTAAATCTGAGCATGTTGAGCTAATACTGGAGATGTTTGTGAGAACACATGTGACCCCACGGTTGTTTGGAGGAGGGGGTCGGTGCTGCGTTTCTGTGATCTACAGGCCAATCACAGCCAGCTCCCGCAGGGCGCCGGGGCTCAACCGGCCTCTCTCCGCTGGCCAAGCCGTTTAATCTGTCCAATTAAAGAGGCACTCCAGGCGTTTTAATATGCCAAGGCAGGGGTGCCAAGGTGACGTACAGTCGATTCATTCTTTCCAGTGGTGGCATGTTCCACATTCTCAGCCCAAATTGGCAGGACTCCACAGCGCTGGTCCGCGTGAGGAGAATGGAGAGGAGAAAACAGGGAAGAGAGAGGAGGTGCAGGTGGGGGAGGTGACGCACAGTTACTAATCTGAGAGGAAGGAGGAAAAAAATAGTCAAAACACTGAACACTGAAAGAGTGGCAGGGCCTTTTGTTGGCTGCGGAGATCATTTAGTGAGCAGAAGTTCCCAGCTTTGATCCTCTGCCACAACCAGCGTGTCCATCAAAGTCAGACAGCTCAAGTCCATCAACCACGAGGTTTGGGTTTTCCTGCCCCCTGCCACAAAATAATCTGGACAAGAGGCTCCAGGATTACTTTGGTCAGTCCCTTTAAAACGTAATTTTAGGCTTTGTTTTGGAACAACACCCCCAAGGTGTCTACAGGTATCAAGAGCTCTATTTAATGCTATGAAAGACCATTTTAATGCAAATTTCAACTAAATTTAAGACTGATTTTTCAGACAAATCACCTAATTCTTTTTAAAATAAGCATTACAGGTAAGTATGAAGGTAAATATTGTATATTTGGTCCAATGCAGAAGTTGTTTTTAGGTAGGAATATGGTCATTATTAACTAGATGATTGTATGTGCTGTTATTATAACGGTTTTCTTTAGGTAGGATTGCTGCTGTTGTAAGTCTGACCAGGACTTTTTTTTTCTTCTCAGAGCTTGAAACAGGGAAGGATTTTCTCGAATTCCTCTCTACAAGCAAGTACTGCAGGTTCATTCACTCAAACCTCTATTTAACCCTCGACAATCATGGAGTTTCCCCTTATTTACGATGACGTGGAGATAAAAACGTAAAATTAAACCCTTCAAAAGAGAACAATATTCAGTGACAACAACCACAAACTGAGGTGAAGTGGTTAGAGATCACAGTCTTGAATTGTCCAGGCAGATTTTCCAAGTTCATACAGTTAGTAGAGCAAGTTTGGTATGGTCCTGTGGTCCAGTCAGGCATTAATGTTGCACAGGGTGGTGAATGTCCAATAACGGATTTATGGATAAAAATATACAAGTGATTATTATGCCTCTATGCTGGAGAGGACCAAGCAACTTTGTTATATAAAATGCAATGGCGAGTATCATCAGGGATCTCCGGTGGTGAATCTGAGGGCAGAATGATAAATTCAGTCCAGGGGGTTTAAGAATGGAAGCAGCAGCATGTCTGAAGCTTATATCATCATAATCTAGGAGCGACAGAAAAACTGCCTCACTATGTTTCTCCTACAATTCAAAGGGAAGCTGGATGTGTTTCTGTGCAAAAAGGTGAGTATAAAGGTTATATTAGGCTCGGACAGTTTTACAACATCAGACATGTTGACTAGAATGAAGAACCTGGCAACGTGAAAATCATGGATAAATGAAATTAGATGAAATCCAATGTTGAAATTAAGACCTCATAAATTCTAATTTGAACACCTGACTTTCAGGCCTACATTTTTCACTCAGAATTTGGGATCTCTGAAGAGTTTTTAAGGATGTGCAGACGTCCTGTCTTCCTAAGGTACTTGAACTGCAAAACAATGCATTTGTGACTTTATTGCCTGAGTCAACTGCAGGCCACCGTAACACAAGGGGAGGGCAGGCATGGACGGTCTGTGTCAGAGACCCGTCGATGTTGTAGCAATTCCCACTGCTACAAAGGTCAGTCACTGATGATCATTTAATTAGTCTGTAATTACCTTGGGTGCCATGTGCTGACTGAACGGATGGCAGCTAACTCGGCTCTCCTGCCCCAATTTAAAACCAGCCAAACCCCATCCTCTCTACCGCCAACATGGAGGCGGAGTCAAACCGTGGACGCCGTCTGGGACGCGTCACCCTGGGCCACGGGACACAGAGTTGGCCATTGTGGCTGACAGAATGACACGGTATCATGCACTGAGCGGCCCCTCCCTCTCTCTCTCTCTCTCTCTTGCCGTGCAGCCGAGGAGGTCTGCCAGCTAGCTAACACGCCGTCAGACACTGGCACAAACTGGCTGCAGCGGGACAGACGGGACATTGTTCTGACTCAGACTGTCACAGGCCTCCGCCGCGGCCCGGAAGCTCAAACCGAGCAAAGATCTGAAGGATGGATGTATCCGTGCATATTACTGCAGCTATGCTCGCTCCTCTCCTCCCCGTGTGCGACACTAATCTGATGTTTTCTAATCAGAGTGAACAGCGAAAACCTGCAGGGAGTCCCGCTGCTTCCATTCTGATCTGAAACCCACAGATATAAGGCACAAAACTGGACACTGGGCCATGCAACCTATGCTCAAATTTCAATGTTGCTGTGACAAATAATCTCATGTTGTTCACCTGAGTCAACTGTCATAGTTTTGGCCCTAACAGCATCTTGGCTGAGCCTGCCTTAGTATGGAGGACAATCACAAACACTGGAAATAAAAACTAACAGGCAGCTTGACTGATATTTGAGCAGCTGATTCTAGCCGCAACTAAAATGTGTTTTAACAAGCAAAAGTACAAAAGAAGATGTGGTGTCTTTTGTTATTATTACTCTATGCCCAAGCCTTTTCAACATCACCGTCAGTTCAGATTGGCAGGGGTTAGAGGAGACATCCCTGAAACGATATGAACAATCAATTACAAAAAAGAAAGAAAAGAAAGCAAACTCAGGAAATGTGGAACAGAGTGGAAGACTTGCAGTATGAATATCAGCATGTTTTGCCTAGGAATCTTAGAACTCAACAAATGAATTTCACTGAATGCATTTAAATAAATTTAAAAAAAAAAGATTAAAGAATTAAAGGCAATAATATCAGGATACCACTGCATTAAAAGCAAGTGGTTGCTTCTCTTGCCATGTGGGGACCCCTTTTCAATCGAGGTCAATTTTCATTTCAATTCATTTTGCTTATGTGGCCAGGAAGGATCTCAAGTACAGATGTGTTCATTACAAAGAGTGCAGGCCGCACACACAGACAAGCACATTTGTCTTCTCTCTTTGCTGCAAACCGGGACGTTGCCATCACGCAGCAGCAGGAGGCACCACTTTGATTCATTCACCCTCTGCAGCTTCTGAGGCTCTCATAAACAGTTTTACTTTTTCATTTTAGGCGTTTAGCTTACGCCGTTATCTAGGGCAACTTAGAATAAGCATCACGGGAGCAGGAGCTTAAATTCCTAGAGGTCCAGCCAGCGTTACAAGCTGCCATTAGTAAGGAGCGCAGGGGTCAGAGCCGAAGCAATGAGCGGACAGATGGAGCAAATATTCCTCCTGGGTCTCAAGGATGAGCGTGTGCAGGAGGTGAAGCGCTGCAGATGTAAAGACTGCGCAACGTCCACTTTGTAATGCATCCTTGTTGAAACGCCATCAGACTTCCCCAATGCTCAATCCCATCGCCAAGATAAACTGCTTGAAAAATTGCAATTTTTGGCCTCTTAAGCTGAATCACATTGCAGGGGACGGTGTAGTAGCCAGCTGGTTGCAAGGCAGATTTTCATGTTACAAGATCGCCATTTGGTTTTACAAAAAGGGCAACTAATCCCTATTTTCACTGTTGATTAATGAATCAATTATTTTTTCAAATAATCACTTACAAAAAGAGGAAGTCTCATGGAACATTAGTAGAGTCCAAAGTGATTTCTTTAAACTGCTTCCTTAGTCTGACCAGCCAAAAAAAAAAAAAAAATCAAATTATTATTTTTTTTTTAATGATATTTAGACAAAAGTAAGAATCTTAGCATTTTAGTGATCTCAATGAGGCTGGAATGGGAAAATATTTGGGATTTTTGCTTGACACAGAAATTATAACTAATTCATTCAATCCATCAACCAGTTGTTTTGGTACTATTTTAAACTTTAACATTCAACGAACAGTTTTCGTTTTTAATGCAGAATAGGCAAACGCATGGATGGAGACTATAATCGATGCCACTAGAGATTCGGCGGTTAAAAAAAAAAAATTTAAAAATCAACATCCTCTCCATTAGGAATGCTCTACAAACACCAAATCTTGAACATTTCAGACACTGAGAGCTTTGTTCCCATTAAGAAGCGACAGAGCCCTGTGTTTTATGTGGGGCGTGTAAACAGACTGAGGGAGCAGGCGGTCTGAAGAGGAACCATCAGTTACACAGGTTTTCCGGGGACAGAGTACCTGAGACGGACTCTGCGGCAAAAATATATCAGCACCAAGCCTCGCGTCCGTCTCTCAGTGACATTAGTAAGCTTGGCGAGGGCGACGCGGCACTTCCTCCAGAGGGAAAAGAGAATTAGTGGTGAATGTGGGAGACAGCTAGGAAAGCCTATTTGTCTTTCTCCGAGAGCCACATGACTTCAGATGCGGCGGATTCATTTTGCACTCTGGCAGGTGGATGGACGAGTGTGTTTTATCGCTTCCAGTGGCGCATTAAATGACTGATATCAATAATGAGAGCTGGGTGAGGCTTGGCAGGAGATGAGAGCTCTGAGAGACCTGAGCTGACTGGGACAAACCTTGAAATGTCTGCAATACGAAAACAAATCCATCTTAATCCTTTTTTTTTTTTCAAACAAGTGAAAAAAAAAAAAAAAAAAAAAAAAAAAAACACTACTTCTATGACATATTCTTACTTTTTCCAATGTGGCCTTTTTCCATTTTGGTTAAGGGACTTATTTATACTTATTTCAAGAAAATCATGAAAAATTGTTATACTCCATTGGAAACAAGGTGAAATCACATATCAAATATTACATGAAATAACTTGCTAACAAGGTTCCCACTCTGTCAAATGTATGTATGATTAAAAAGTTGAATTTTCATGATCTACAGGCATTTTAACATTTTAAACAACTTTAAGATTCATTCATTTTTTTTTTTAAACTGAGGCTGACAAAATGAGTAGGCCCAAGATCTTTTGACTTTCCCTGTCTGGAATGGTCTGGAATGGACTTTTCAAATTTCCATGACTTCCATGGCTCAAGGGAACTGGGTCATGAAATGAACTTTTGCAGTGCATGTGGTGAAAATGGACATTAGGAGGACAAAACATCAGTTTTCATTGCAAGAACTGACCATGTTGGATATTTTTAAATATGCTCTAATTTGTACTGACACCTCAGATCAGTATGGCCTTGATAGATGTCATACTCTGATACCAAACCCTGATTTTGCTCCATGATTTAGACAATCATGAATGGTTGCATGAGTGTAACACTACACGAATGTATGTGCTTTTTGTACATCTGCATTGATACCCCAACACTTCCTTTCTAAAGTCATATATATACACGTTGCTCCTTCTTGGTTCTGACATCTGAGACAGAAATCAGTGCAAAGTGTGACAGCAAATTCAGCCGGTGTGCAGCAGAAAATACACCATCGACACGCTGAGCGCTCCCTCACCTTTCCCCTCTGTTTGAGAGGTTCGATGGTGAGGCTGTCGGCTCCAATGTCCACTATGGTTCCCAGCTGGAACCCGTCTACTGGGTGGGGTGCCCACACCGGCTTCCCATCCTCCATCGCACCGCTCGGAAGGCTCTGGAAAACATGACACATGAACAAGGGGACCGTTACAAAGGGGTGTGTGTGCTGTACACCAATGCTGAAAAACACTTAACTACAATGGTGGTGGTTTTCTCTCAATGAAAGTTAGTGGGATCGTTAGTGTGCTGAGCAAATTTCATGAAGTTAGGTCTTCAAAAATATATCAGTGGCAAGGAGTAAAAAAAAAAAAACAAATCTGGGATGATTTTTAGCGTCATATATTACTCACTGAACTAGTTGGGACTTCTAGTGGGTCAGCGAAGTTATAATTAAACACATGAAATTAAAATGCACATGATTAGAGGGAAGCAATGCTGCAATGCCGGAAAAAAACAAACAAACAAACAAAAAAAAAAACAGTTGAAATCCACCCCAAGGTGTTTTCTTGGTTTCATCTCCTTAGAGCATAAATGAGCACATTAGATCCAAGCAGATGAAAATATCAATTTTAAAGTCCCACAGTGCAATGCAAATCCAACATTTGATCTTACTGGGAATCTCATGAGCCTTCTGGGGCAATTTTATCTTTTTGATGAGTTTAATATCAAAACTTCCTCTAATAAAGAAATACCCAGACATTTTCAGAAGTGGGTCAAAATGTAAAGCACAGCTCCTCTGTTTGTGTTTCAAATTTTACTTGGCAAGAGCTCTGTGAATTTTAAGCCTGGCCCTAAATCGCCTACATCTGTAATATTCCCAATGCCAGTTCAATGCTAGCCTCCATCTTCCAGCTTTTTTCAATCTGACAAATTGAACACAGTCTCTTTAGTGTGTGGAAATCTAAAAATAGGATCAATCTATGGACCTATGGACCTATGGACTACACACGGTGTATTGAATCACATGTTTACCGAGCTCTCCAGGGCTTTGCGGTGGCCAACACACCAATTATCTTGTTATTGAGTCAACTTAACAGCTGATCCTGTTACTGTGGTGATGTAGTAATATAATAAGTGCCTTTCCCTCTGGGAAATCTTCAGATGCTCGGGACGTCTGCTGGTTTACCAGGCATGGAAACAGGATTTAAAGTTCGGCAGCGCTACTTCAGATAACTCTAACTCATGTTATTATTAAACTGGTGAACAAGTTCTGCTGCACTGGACTTGTTGAACGAACAATTAGAAATAAGTATTATGCTTTGTTGTGTTTTCCAGTCTTTCACAAAAAAGTACTATGGATTCAGCAGGGTCTTTGCAAATGATTTGGCCAAAATAAGCCCGAGGTTCAGTTAATCTTACACAACAAGAGGTAAAGTTAAGAACAACTGTTTGAGTGTAAATATTACGTCATTGTACTTATGACTTCTACAAGTACTTTAAGTGTGCTTCTACTTGGACAATAACAGAGGTATAGAAGCAGAAAATAACAGTAAGATAATGGCATTTTACTCTAAATACATCAATCTGTAGTGGCAGGGGAGCTACTTTGAACCTCTGTGGTTTGCAGGTAATCTGGAAAACAAATGCAGCCTGGAGGGAGAGCAGACCACAAACCAGCACGACGCGTGACGAAACAGGAAAAACAACCACCTGGATCTGTGCGTGTTTACATGCACACACTATTCCACCTCACAGGTCATTTACCACTCAGGATGAGCTCTCCCGGGTGCTTACTGTAGTATTCTGGCTAAAATTGTATTGCACATCCTTTTTAATAGACCCTCTCAGGATAAGATGTTTACGCAAGTCTTCATATCTTGATCACAAACCCTGGAAAACGGAAATTTGAATACAGCAAATACAGCCATGGAAACCAGGCTGGTGCCAGTGGCAAAATCCAACAGTTAACAAGTGTTTACCTATTCAAATATTATCTTATTGCCTGCATATTGGCAGGGAGGCCCTGGGCTTAAAGAAACAACCCTTTAACCAGAGGACACAGGGTCCAACCCCATGCTGGGAGGAATCTGACCTGCTGAAGTGTCTTTGAGCAAGACACTGAATCCCTGCCCGTGTGTCTACAAATGAGTCGGGGTTTTTTTCTTCCAAGACAAAGTCCAAGGTGGAAAATGTGTTTTTTTTTAAAGCCAGAAATCACAGCAGCCACTACAGATCACCAACCCAATGAACATCCAATACCATCTTGTGTTATCAAGTATTAAATACGTAACACATTGACCCCTTAAACATATGGATCATTTAGACTTCTGTGTCAAGGTCCTCAGAGGATGTCTGTCATCTTGTTTGCAGCTGATTTCCATTCAAAGTGAAGATAAAGTGAATCCAGGTGAAGAGAAACAAGCTGAGGAGGTTTGCAAAAATGCGTGTTCGAAATTAGCCTTTAGGGACCGTCAGCTGTCACGAAACTCTCCAAAACATCACTTTGGACGCTGACAGTTATTCAGTGAAAGTAAAACATGATTGCTTCACTTTTTATCCAAGCTTTGTTAGCATGGAATTAATAAAAAAAGAAATGACACTGCTGCTGCATTTCAGAAATCTACACTCAAACCCACCAACACAGAATCATCACTTTTTTTATCGTTGTGAACAATTTCATTTAGCAACAGTGTACAAGTATAAATCAGCCTATACTCTGAAAATTGCAGCGTGAATGTGGCGTTTACATGAACCAGTGTCCATGTATCCCAAATCATATCAGCCATTAATGTGCACTAAATGGCTCCTTCTCTTTTCGGCTTGCAGTTCTGGTTCGCCAGCTCGGGGAGTTTGTCCATGTTCGTTCCCTGTTGCCTCAGACACAAAGCTCTGCAGTCTGGCTCGGCCTCAAGCCTCTCTTCTCTGGAATCCAGAGAAAGGAGATTTTCAATGCTCAATCACCAGGCAATTCAGCTCACTCTTGGGGAATCACTTGCTCAGCATAACAACCACCTTCTGGCCGTTCGACGAACAAGTCCCTTCAAAGTGCGATGGGAAATACAGTCTTACTTGGCGGCAGAACGGCCTGGCTGTTTGCTCAACGGTCACTGGGAGGTCACAAGTTCAGTTCCCACAGTAATGTGCCCAACCTTTGAGCAAGACATTAATACACCCAAAAGCTCTGGGGCCGCCTATCTTGGCTGCCCATGTCCTCTAACCTTGTGTCCATGCATGAGTCTCTCAGCAGGATATACAAATAACTGAATGATGTATTAGACTGTATTGTAACATGGCAACTAGGACTGGGTGATATGACTGAAGTCAACATCAATACACTCCCCCTTTTTTTCTTATATCAGCATATACATCACAACCTAACTCACGCATATTCCTGAAAATGTTTCATGCCTAATTGAGAGGGGTTTTTTTTTTTTTTGGCAAAAATGCACTTGTTATCATCTGTTTAGACACAATTTTATGCATCATGATGTCCCGAAATCACCCTACTATTACAATCTGACTGTTTTGGAAGACAATAAACAATATAATTGAGTTACTGAGGATATAAACCCACCACACACAAACTCAAAAATGTCGCTGAAAGATTGCCTGCATTAGTTTTTATCTAAGTATAAATCGAGGGATCAATTTCATGACCAGATAATAAAAGTTTATAGAATTGAACTAGTCAAAAACATGCCGCAGGGTGGGATAAAGGTTAGAGAGGCTGTCCTGTCACCTTAAAGACACACGTTCGACCCCCGCAGCAGCTATGTGATCTGTCAAAGTGTCCCCACCTGATCGGCTGATACAAATCACTCGTCTTTAAGCGTCAGCCAAATGCCGACAAAGTAAACTGCAATGCCAATGAGGAGCAGACAGACCCCATTAACATGAATGAGATGAGGTCACTGAGCACCGGCTCGGCTGCCAATAAGAGCTGAGACACTTGGCCAAGTCCTGCCTGACAGTTTCCATGCGCACAGCTGTGGCAAACTTGAAGCTAACAACATTCAACAGCTCCCTCTTCACATCCTGGCTCGCTGTCAGACTGCAAACTCAATAAGGCCCAAGACTTTTGAATAGGAGCTTTCATTCATTTTAAAATAACTAGACGAACAATTGAGTAGTATCCACTTCTGAGGTCTGCGCTGGGAGACTATAAAAATAAACCAGGAGTTAAATTTGCACCGTGATTGTCTATGTAGAGTACAGTCGGCTTAATTGTTTCACGCGGTGGCGCGAGTGGAAAGACACAGGTTCGATTCCTGGAGCGGCCGAGTTGTCCATTCCTGCTGTGCAAGAAACTGAACCCCTACTTTCTGTGTTTTATGTGATTGAGAAAACAGCTGCAATATAGTGGTGTAAAAACCAAACCGTAAATAAATGAACCGTTCAGTACACACATGGTTGGACCTCCAGGGCGTCTGAGAGTCACCTGATGATGAGGATTCATTATATTTTGAACTGGGGGGATGAAAAGTGCAGAGTCACAAACACATCCGCTGTATGAGAGCCATACAACCACCCACTTAAATGATGAATTGATGAATATACTTGAAGTATTTCAGGGCTCTACACTGACTTTTTTTCCAAAAGTGCTCCTAAATGAAAAAATTTGGGAGCACACAAAGAAATCTGGGAGCACTGTGAACAAGAGTGACAATTTTTTTTTTTTTTTTTTTCATTTCTTGCATATTTATATCGGGCATGTGTGAATGTGTGTGTGTGTGGGTGTGTGTGGGTGCAGGTATTAATGGACTCGCATCTGTGCAATAGCACATCCACCCAAAATCACACACAGGCCCATGCCTACTAGATGCAAAGGCCACTGTTTCATATCAAAAGCCTTCCACTGGCTTTTATTGTGAAACAGCCATAGGAAATGGCTCTTAACATGCAAGTAGTCATGCAAGCAGTAGTCTTATTATATCAGTGTATCTGTAACACAGCTGTTGGTTGATTTCATGTTGTTATCCCTGATCTCTGGATGAAAAAATGTTATTTCTGCAAATAACACAATGTAAAACGCAAACCCAAACTGACACTGTGACCCATAAACCACATTACAAACTGAACTGTGGGTTTATTGAACCGTTACACCAAATATGATCGTCTGGTCAGAGCGGCCAAGTGATCAGAAAAGGTTGCGAGTTCAAACCCCGCAACAACATATTTGTTTGTCCAAAGCTGATGTATCCTTGAGCCAGGGACTTAACAGCCTCCCTGCCCCGCTCTGCAACAACAGCGAGGCCACACAGAGTTCAGTCCACGAGTTTCATCTGAACCAAATCCAGATGCAGGTAAAGTAGGTAAGCTGACCTTACGAACACGTTAGGAGCTAAAAATAAATAACAGCACGTTCAACTGAAGCTACAAAACAGAATCGTTTTTCATTTTCATTTGTAGGTTAGAGTTCAAAAAAACAACAAAAAAAAACAAGAATTTTCAGCTGATGTGTATGTGGCTGCAACATAAGCCTTTCT
This sequence comes from Myripristis murdjan, assembly GCF_902150065.1. Classification (NCBI taxonomy): domain Eukaryota; kingdom Metazoa; phylum Chordata; class Actinopteri; order Holocentriformes; family Holocentridae; genus Myripristis; species Myripristis murdjan. Next base: position 7,518,159 of record NC_044003.1, read on the forward strand.
AAATGCTTATAAGGTGAATTCAAGCTCTCTCTCTCTCTCTCTCTCGCTCTGTGTGTGTGTGTGTGTGTGTGTGTGTGTGTGTGTGAGTAGGTGTGTTTACGTGGCTGGGGGGCAGGAGAAGAATTCTTTTTATGAGTTTTTGCTTTCTTTTTCTTATTTAAATATATACTTGGCAAAAAAAGTTCTGCACCGCTTTTTCAGTCTATAATTTCTCCCCTTTATTTTTACCCAATAGTGTTGTATCTTATACTTTTGTAAAGCCTGATTCATCCTCTTTCCAATGAGATACAACTTGTAAGGATCCTGCATTTCTGGAATGAGTGACACCAGTGATTGTGTGAGAAGTGACCTGCAATATTTTTTCAGTTGATCATTTCTCCCATTTAACAATACCGACTGGTGTTGTCTTTTATACCGTTAGAAAGCCTGATTAGTCCCCTTTTCAATGAGAAATAAGTTGTAAGGATCGTCAATCGATTGGTATGACCAACATGGCTAAACATGTCCCCTCCCCCCCTTTTTGAGGGGAGCAAAATCCCATTCAATGTCCTTTCAATCAATCAGAATTCCCTTCACTGTTCTTCTGTTGGTAATTTAAATTGCACTCACAGGTGTTCCTAACTGGCACTTAATTGACAGCATATGGCAAAATGAGAAAATGAATAAAATATTGTGCTTCCCACCTGTTTAGCTGTGTTGCCTCGTCCTTACAGTTATACCTTATTGTAAAGGGGACTGGCATTCCAACAGTATAACTCACAAATCCAATTATCACAGGGGAGAAATGATCAACTGAAAACACATTGAATGGGATTTTATTTATACCCAACACTATTGGGTATAAATAAAGGGGAGAAATTATAGACTGGAAAAGCGGTGCAGAACTTTTTTTTGCCTAGTATACATTGAAGCTTCTACTTCTACACATTGAGATTGCACTGTAAATGAAAAGTGCTCCATACATAACACTGGCTTAAATTCATGTGTCGTTGAAGCAGAAGCCGCTCAGCGTCATGCAGGACCGATGTGACTCATGCACGCATGGCGACGTGCAGTTTCAGCTCAGTTCCTGTGTGAAGCTTCAGTGTAATTCAGGAAATGTTCTGTTCCCTCGGCCTGTGCCTGAAGGGATGCGGCAAAATTTTAGATCAAAGGTTGCTGGTGACTTATTGTCAGGGCTGTAACTTTCCCCCAGCGGTGAAGACACTGGACAAGCCATTTCTTTGTCCCCGTGGTGATTTTTAAAACAGGCCATGTAGGGAGTGAGGCTCTCCGCTTCAAAATCGGTCTTTTAGCAGGACAGATTCTGCAAACAGACGCAGGTAAAACAGCGTTTCTCCACTGATGAGCCAAAACCTCGAATCTCCAAAATGCCAGCTTTGCAGGGAAATTTGGTGATCTTGAAATTTCTGAGCTCACATATATCGGTCATATTTTGATCGATCCCCCTTTAAATATTAGAGGCTGCACTCCCTATTACTCAAGCCCCTTACAATTTATTTACTCTTAATTTTGCACTAATAATAATGGTGATGTGTGATGATTTTTGCTGAAAGAAGATTTCTATTTATTTATTTTATATACATTTTTATTTTTTTTCCTTATATATTTTTGTGTGTAATTTATTATTGTTATTATTATTATTATTATTATCATTATTATTATTATTTTTGGTTAGATTTTACTTTTTGTATAATGTACTATATGTACTGTGCCTGTGGAAATTTCAATAAAAATGAATTAAAAAAAAAAAAGAAAGAAATTTCTGAGCTCATCCAGCAGGTTTTAAAGGTGTTTCGTAAGCACAGGGGTTGTAGAAATGTCTCAACAAGTAGCGAGAGAGTGAACTGAGAGTTTGTTTTAACTTGCTTGCATGAATAAAAGGGTGGGGTTAACCGAACAGGACACAGAAAAGCAGAATAAAACACTTTGCAGAAACTTTGCAGGAACTGGCTAAACTTTGTGGCTCTTGCTTGCGCTGTCTTACAGAGACACCTTCAACTTCAGCCGTAAAACTGATCCTCTCTGGCAGCTCCTCAGGCTAAAACAAACCAAGCATTTCACAAATACAGTTGGACCCAATTCTTGCATAAGCATGAGCCTGATTTCTGGCCTCAGTGAAAAGGAAACTGTCCTGACAAATATATGACCGAGTACAAGGAAGTTCCTTTGCAACAGGCCAAGCCTAAGGCACAACAATGCCGCCGCGGGATCATTTGAATACTGATTGGTCAGAAAAAAAAAAAAAAAAAAAAAAAAATCACATTAAGATATGAGGTCAAGATCCAGTCCACCTCACTTCCTGATAACACACCCACTGATAACACAGGCAGCTTGCGAGAAATCACCCAGTGAGAGACGTTATGGTGGCTATTAACACTGCAATGAAGTCATTTCAGCTTGTAATGACACCATCATTTCTACCCCCTAAAACACGGCATATATTAAATAATAAGAGTATTTTAAACTTAAAACAGGATTGGCAACAACCTCCTCATCTACTAGAACCACTAAAAAAAACATCCAAAGGCAATGCTTCAGTAATGTGCAATAGATTTCTTCTTCTTTTTTTTTCTCTCAATTTTAAAGTGAAATTAGGCTAAACGTAAAAGAAGCAAACTGCACTTAATACTGTCATTTAATACAAAAGACATTCGGCTCAGTGGCTCTGTGTAATTCGATGTGGTCCAGTGCAGCACAGCCAAGCATCAACACTCCCACTGCTAATATTCATTGCTAAAAAACACGTAGGCAGTGTTGCAGTACTGCGATGTTCTTGGGCCAAATACACTGCACATGTATAATTTATACACAGATCTGAAATCTAAAATAATGGCTTATCAGCATTTCTGGAGCGCCGTTAGGTCAAGAGGGAAATAAAGTTCAGCCAATAAAAAAAAAAGAGAGAAAAGAGAAAAAAAAAATCAGCTAAGTTTGATACGTACAGTGGTTAGGGTTGCAGGAGTTATTAAAGCAGAAGGCAAGACCTGACCCGCTCCCACTCTAACCACAGCCCACACTCCATCACTGTCTGCTGTTATCCTGAACATCCTCTACCAGCACACAGCGGCTGATGTAATCTCCTGTGTTATTAAACTAGGTTGAGCAAGACCTACAAAAATAACCTGCCTTGGATGGCAGATTAAAGGTAGGTGGCTGGGAGTGGGTGTGTGATCAGGGTCATCACGTGATCGTCACCCGGTACATGCTGATTTATAGGAGCCCGCTCATAAACGGAGAAATTCTGACTTCCTGCTGGGAAAAAAAGTGATGAAACAGCCCCTTCAAGTTGGATTTCACAGCCAGACATCGCTCTAAGTAATTTATCCCCAAAATTTATTGCAGTCTAATTTTCAGCGTGGCATGATATTAAAGCGATATCAAGTTTAGCAGAACATTTGCCTGTACATGTTCTTCCACTTTTCACCTCCCTATCAGCACATGCACTCCCAAAACCAGAGTATAACTAAAATATGATCTCAAAGCGTTTAACATACGGAAGCGACTTTAACACTGTCTGCTGATTTAATACCCTTTTTAAGTCTGTTTCGACCTCTGTACGTCCAGTGGTTCAGTGCCTGTGGGCAGCATTTCGTGTTAGCTTAGCATAAAGACTTGAAGTCTATGGGAGTCGTTAGCCCGGCTCTGTCAAAGTGAAAAAATAAACATTGCAGCGGCTCCAAAGCTGTCTTATGTACACAGTGGATCATGCGGATTTGTATTTCCATATCGTTTGACATTAACAAAAACATGTGTGGTAAATGGTTAAACGTGCACAAACTGTAAATGCAGAGCTGCACTCATAGTTGCCAACAATGTCAAAAACTGATATATAACATCAGCTGCTGTATGAGGAATGCAGTGGTGGACTGAGAAATTTTTTTACATGGGTTGGCAAAGGGGTGGCATGGAGTTTTGGAACAGTGGTTAGATCAGGCAGCCTTCATGTAAATTATTTCATTTTAGTTAAACTGGACTTGCAAGAATAATAATAATCACCTCACAGGAAATGCCCCAAAATGAAAGGGACAAGTTCAAGTTCAAGATTTATTCGTCACATGCATGAATGTACAGGTACAGCAGCAGTGAAATGTAACTGCAACAACTCCAGCACTGTGCAACTAAAAAATAGATAGAATAAAATAGTTAAAAAAATAAAAAAATAAAGATAAAGTAGACCCCTCAGAGATCCTCTCTACGGAAAGATCACAGCACAAGGAGTCCAAACCAGAACCGAGAGTTGCTGCTACACAGGTCTGAGTCAGAATCACTAAGGGTTACCTAAAAAATAGTGATAACTCATATAATTTACATTACATTACATACCAATTTGAGCCTGTAATAGCCACTGTGTGCACTGTAAAACATGTCAAATCTCTTGCAAATGAATATTTTTTGACTGATGGTCTTATTTCTGCACAATCCTGATTTCATGCCTAGCCAATCGTAAGTGTTTCTACTTTTATTTTCTTTGTTTGTTTGGTTGTATATATTTTGGGGGGATTTATTCGGTGGGAGTCCAAGAGTCCTGACTGGGAATTTCCAACTTCCATCTTTGAAAACAGGATGCATTTCTGGACGCAGGACTCCTTTGGGAGGCGCACTAATCATTACATTGTGCCATCCCCGAGCCACCATCCGTCTATATCCGCTCTCGGCGCTGATCAGACCCACACTGACCTACACTGCTCACACTCCATGCATCTAAATTTAGCCCACGCCATCTCACCCAATAATTTCTGACACAGGTTAATGGGACAGCTGACCCTGTATCAGTCTGATGATCACAGTAATGCTTTTTTTTTTTTTTTTCCCCACCAAAGCCTTAAACCAAATGTCTACAAAACTACCGCATGATCCATTTGTAGCCATTGCCCTATATATTAAAAAGCCTGCGTGCAAAGCCTCATGGCTAAAAATGCATCGAGCTGTCAGCATCCTCAGGAATATGACTTCCATTAGCATCCTCAGCGAGGTGGAAAATTAAGAATGCAAACTGAACCGCGCGGTGAATATCTGCTTGCGATTTCATGTTTCCTGATGCAACAGTCATCATTTGAGCTAGAATGCATTACTGGTTCAGCGGGCACGCAAGCATTATGCTAATGGAGATTTCCCCCCAAAAGTGGCTGTAAGATATTCTGGTGGTGGAACAGTGAGCCAACACAATATCAGGAGTGAGCCAAGCAATAAAAAGGGAGACTGTTTATTTATTTTTTTTGTCACCTTATTGATGCAGTGGAGGGTGCTGCCAATACCAGCCTGGGGGAGCACAGTCACAGGGAGTGATTTCCCACCGTTCAATGAACTCGCCGGGTGATCATCAGTGCCTCCGCAGTGCTCGAGCTGGAGCTGCTTTGGCAGGACGGGGTCATGACTTATTCACCTCTCCCGCTCAGACTTTCTCAAAGCGTCCAGGGATTTAAACCAGCACCCTTCCAGTCCGTGTAACTTTAGCTACACATGATGGCCTTCCAATCTCTAAATTCCTTTTCTTTTCTTCCCTTCCCTTTGGCATCCACGCCAAAACAAACCCATGAAGAATCAGCTGAATACAGGCTTCTGTGTGCGATCTGCCCTCAGGTCCAGTCTCCTTTCGCTTTCACTGCTTTGGGAGAGAGGACCTCGATGAGCTTTAATCAAATTGTTCTCTATCAACTACGAGCCTGTAAAGCCTTTCGAGACCGAAACAGTGATTAAGGGCTATAAATAAACGTGAACTTGTACCTAGATCCGCATCGGCACTGATAAGATTAGTTCATTAGTCGATTAGTTGATCTACAGAAAATAAATCAATTATAATTTTGATATAACCTGAAAATGAAGCACAAATACCAGACGCTGTCTTGCGAGTTACAGCTTCTCAAATGATTTCTTTTCAGTATAAAATGAAAACACGGGCTGTTTTTGGCTGCTGATCAGAATAAATAAGTAATTTTAAAACATTGTGATGTTTTTGACATTTGACAGACCAAACGATCAGCACATTAATCAGCAATAAAATGCATTGTTAGCTGCAGCCCTGAGGCCCTGGGACGTGCTTTTGAATGTGGCTGTGCCCTATTATCAATTGCTTTCAGTGGTTTCGGCTGCGGCAGCTGCTCATCTCCTTCAACCAGCACACTTTGTGTTTTGGATGCGGCACATTGTCAGGTGTTTCCCTGGGTGTGTCGAGCTTTAACCACATTTCTGCAGCGCCTGGAGCAAGACACATTTTCCTGTTGAGCGTATGTCAACTTTAAGCATAGAATTGGCTATTTAACCTCTTCTTAAAGCACACACACACACACACAGAGCAGCCACCATCTATCTCCCAATTTCCCCACAGGGATCAATAAAGTATTTCTGATTCTGTTTCTCTCATTTGTTATTATTTCAACACCATCGCCATTACCTCGATAAACTGCTCATAAACAGAAACAGTCACGCTACTTTCCCACAGTACACCCTTACTCTGTGTATGGCTTTTATGGCACCAACCGAATTGCTTCAATACTATAAAGTATTGAAAAATGTCATGGTACAAAAATTTCAAAACCTAAGGAGTAAATCCCACCAGCATCATGGAGCCAATGAGCATGCAGCATGCTTGTACCAACATCTAATAATGCTGGTGATTGGCTGTGTAACATTGGTAGCTAAAACAGCCTCATTTGCATTTTCAGGCATCGAGATGTGATGATCTGGTGACATGCAAGTTCAAAAAGCACTCTCCTCACCTGGCCAAACAAACAAACAACAACAAAATAAAAAAAGCTTCAGAGTTCAAATGTCCCACTTGGTGTGAAAGCACCCTTGGCATGCAGGCAGATTTAACTGTGCACCACTAAACCCATGACTTCATTCAGATGTTAATCAATAGATGGACATAACAATGGAGCCCAATACACAACGACACAGTGAGGTCTATTACAGTGGCATTCACACTGCTCAATTTTAAAGATCATTTTCGCAATTTAATTATGGAATTTGATTTCAAAGCTGATGCACGCTCACCAGATAGTAGCAAATACCTTATTGTGATATAGCTACTACTATATATTTTTATATAACACTCATTTCACACTCATCCTCAGGCGTGGGAACCATGTGAGCCCTTGGCATGGAATAAAAGGCTTTTTTTCATTATTATTATAAAGAAAGAGGAGCAGAACACACCTGGCCTTTTTACGACACTCTGACTCCTAACAAAGAGCTGCGGTATTTGGTTGGCAGACTGCAGATTCTCAGAGTTTACATATTCAAAAAAATTGATCTAAAAATAGCTTCCTACTGTTTGCTCTGACATGCTGAACCTGAGTTTGATACTGGAGAGCAGAAAAGGATGAGACAGAGATATGACCTCACCTCAAAGAGGAAATATCTGCTGAATTCGGAGCAATGTTTTGTTTTCCACTGTGACAAATGTACTAGCAACTGGCTGTCTGACGTTTTGGTTGTTAGACCGAACAGCAGATTGGATGCACTGTAGACTATTCAAGAGACAATTTCTTAAATTGGCTCCAGCGGCTCTGATGCAGAGCAGAAAGAGAAGGGTGTGTGACAGACAGAGGGCAATTACTCCAACAGTATGTCTGCTCTATAGAGGCAAAATCATAGGCTGTCAAGACTCAACTTTCCGGTCTGCGCTGCAGCTGTGTTAATGCAGCGAACCCGAAGAAATGCGAATGTGAGCATGAACGTCAGCATGAGTAGCATCGGTTCATGTCAATTTTCCCACGATATGAACAAATGTTTAATTCATCCTCTCGGCTGCCTCGCTGAATCTCTTGAAACGCCGACATGCCGGCTTCTCTCCCTCGTCGTTAGACCAGAGTCAGACATGACTTGCAAACACTTTGAAGCAGGTTATTTTAGGAGGCGATCCCAAACAGAGGTTGTTCATTTACTTTGGTCTGAACCAAAGAGGAAAAGTTCACTTTGCGGCAGGTTCGGATGTGTTTGGTTTAGTGAAACAAGGCTGTGTTCAACATCTGCATGTTGGAGGAATCTGATCATTTTCCTTGGTCTCAGTGCAGTTATTTGGTGGCACGCAAATTTGTATGGCATCAGTCCTCAGCCTGGCCATATAAACTGAACGACTCATGAAGCAATAAGCAAAATGGGCTGCAATATTAATTCACTGTGCGGTCACTGTTTCCACAGTTTTGTGGGTTACTTTTAAAGGAGGAAACAGTGAAGAGCTGGAACAAGCCACTCCTAACAGTCTTGTTCAAACAGCACACGTCGCATCACTGCGTCTCGTAGTAAATCCAATCTTTTCCATTTTAGAAAGTGCATCACTGTGTCAGTCAAAATGCTTTGATGCTGACACTTTCTGTGGCATTGCTTTGACACGCACCTGTCCTATTTTTGACGTGATGGGCTGGGAAATCCCCTCCGGTGGGATTTACTTTAATGTAGGATTTTCTCTCTGAGGTCAAAATGGCCAGAGCAGCATTTCTGCCAGGCAGCCGTGCAAATTCATAGCTCAATTTAAGTGGAATAAAGTGAATTTTTACAAGTTTGGCTTGAGCAAAGAAGCATGTTTTCATCCCAACTGGGAATCATGTTTCTGGAATCGCTCCTCATGATGTTCATGAGCTGGTTCTCGACATTCAGTGGCTTACTCAAGGACACTTCAGCAGGGTGGATATTTGCCAAAATGGAGGTTAAAGCTGACGTTCTTCCAGCTCAAAGATGGTCTTTCCAAACCCTAAACCGCCCTACTCAGATCTGCAGTCAGGCAAGAAACCGCAAGGCAAAAGATGTGAAGAGCTTGGGGGGGGACACCAAAGGACGACAGTGACGTGTGAGTGAGCGCTAATGAAAGCAACATGTTCAATTTGGACATCAACAGCTGCTTCAGCGCATGGTTTGCGATGGGGGAATGCAGGGTAGAGACCAGGGGAACTGCATCTTAAAAACATGCCAGTTCTTCAAAAGCTGAAGATGTGACCCACATCAGCATTTGATCGAGCTGCGGCGCAAACAAACACCGCACTGTACGGCTGAGAATGGCAGCTGCAGCATATAGAAACTTCAAGGAAATACCCACTCTCAGATCTTTTATGGCAGTTAGATATCGTCATTCATGATAAAATGAACCAACTTTTCCTAAACCTGCCTCATCTATCTCTTCCAGAGTTCCTATATTTCTCACAGCCCTTGCTCAAAGTCAGTAATTCTGTCTCATTTGCATGGAAGCTTCCTTTATACCATATTGACTCACGTAATGCCCAGGTAACGATATAACCCAACACTCACTTAACCAGAATTCTGTTATGCTTCAAATTCTTCAAAGGGGGATTGAGTTATGTTAGATGAGCCCGGACGCATGTCCCTTTACTGCCTCATTTGTTTGATTTTTTTTATTTTTCTTAGTCGTACCGTAATGTAACTTGCCAAAATACAGTCGGTAGTCATCCAACCAGAAGTACTCAGTGTTTTGCGATGTTTTGCCACAAGAGGAAGCCAATGGCACTGGGATGCATGTCATATTTACCAAGAGAGGTACCAAGGTGATTCGCTCGGAAAACTATAGAGGTAAAGTACACTACTCACAAAAAGTTAGGGATATTTGGCTTTTGGGTGAAATTTATGGAAAATGTAAAAAGTTCATGCTACAGTGATATTATATCATGAAAGTAGGGCATTTAAGTAGAAGCATGCACTGGTGATTTCCTCATCTCAAACAATTTCTTGAAACAAAAGCCAACAACAGTGGTGGATATACCACAACAAAAAATGTCAGTGTCAATAACTTGTCATGTGCCCTTGAGCATCAATTACAGCTGGACAACGACGTCTCATGCTGTTCACAAGTCGACTTATTGTCTGCTGAGGCATGGCATCCCACTCTTCTTGAAGGGCGGCCCTCAGGACATTGAGGTTCTGGGGTACAGAGCTCCGAGCCTCTACACGGCGACTCAGCTGATCCCATAGGTTTTCTATGGGATTCAGGTCTGAGAAAGTGCAGGCCACTCCATTTGAGGTACCCCAGTCTCCAGCAGCCATTCCCTAATGATACGACCTCGATGAGCTGGAGCATCAAACACCGGATGTGAATTTTGCCGTTGAACTCCTTGTTAGAGAACAGCAACTTGTGCAAAAAGTACTGAAACATTGAACAGTTGGACATGTGCATTCAAAAGTTTACAGAAGGTCACATTAAGTTCACCTGTAAAGGTTATAATGCATTTTAGGTTCATCCTGAAATTTCATGTTTATGTCTTGTGGCTACACTGCATTATAGTCAATAACGGCTACTATGAGTAGACGAATTGGTATCTCTAAAGTTGTGCAACGCTGGTGCAAAATGGTGGTTGGTTTTCTAAAGCCCTGACGAAGACCTACATTGGTCGACACATGTTGGCTTTTTAAATAATTTAGCCCAGTGGTTACCAAACCAGCCCTCAAGCCCCCCTGTCCTGCAGGTTTTTGTTCCAGCTCTACTCTTGAACACCTGACCCATTGAAGGCCCATGCACCTTGACGCATGCCAACCAATCAGTATGTAGCCCTTAAAATGGATCAGGTGTGAAAGAGTAGAGCTGGAACAAAAACCTGCATGGCAGAGGACTGGGCTGGGAACCACAGATTTAGCCACAACAATAAAGGCTTGTTAATATTCCCTTCCTTGTTGTCACATATCCTGATATTTGGAGTGCCTGGATCGCCTTCTTAAGTACTCTGTTGGTACAAAATGGTGAATTTTGAAAGAAGCCCTTGGAGGAACTGGCACCAAAACCTGATCTTCAACATCGTCTGCTATCAAACTACACAGCAGCTAATGGAAATACCTCAACATTACGTGAAAGTTGTCTATATTTGATCAGTTATCCACTGGAATAAGCAAAACACACCAGCAGGCAATAAAATGGGCCCAAGACTGCAACGAATACCACCAGCAGGCGTTTTGTGAGATGGTGGAAAAGCAGCGCTCGTTAAGTGGAGGATGTGACTGAGAACAGCCTTTAAAAAGGGCCGTAATGAAAACAAACTGTTCGCTGCGGACGCCCCAAGTTGACAGCAGCTGTTATATTGTGACGGCTGAGAGACGGGCCACAGAATATAGAAGCAGAGGAAGTGGGGCTGAGAGCTGCGTTTGAATCGGTCGGGGAGTTATGCGCGTCGGGCCCACTCATCTGCCCCGGCGCAGACAAACGCAGGATTGTTAGGTCTGTGTCGACCGCTCACTGAGAGCTTACTGTCACGACGGTTAAGTCAAGTCACGTGGTGAACAGAGACCCGGCGATGTGTTTAGAGACAATGGCCCCCGAGGCAGTATTGACATTACCAGAGCAGCGGCGCGGAGAGCTACAGTTGGCCCGCCTCGGCCCCCATAACCTCAATACAGAGTTTAAAAGCCTCTTTTAAAGCAAATGCATTTTTTTTTTTTTTTTTTACATGGAGGCAATAAACTCGTCGCCACACACAGTTTGCTTTCTCTGATTTCTCTGAGTAATGCTGCTTTATTGCATTCACACACATTCTATCTGACCGCTGCAGGGGGCGGGTAATTACCAACAGCTACCGGCCACATGCTGGGTGATTTTCATAATTTATTTGCTAATTTCGAAATGAGATATGAAGTGAGATATGACTCACTCAAAGGCACTTGCGCTTTATATAAATGATGGCTGGTTGTCTTCATACAGGGTTCCAAAATGATGTCAAATGTAAAACTACGTGACTTTTAGGACTAAAATAACCATAAATGTGTTTTTTTTTTTTTTCCTTTGACCAAAATTTTAAGCACACATCAGATTCAGGGGTATCATTTAAGTTTGTTATTCTGATTTATTACGTGAACATAACCTTAACACCATGAAAAATAGTTTGGTGAATGAGAAAAAAATATATAAGCTGACACTGTTCTATAATATTTAATGACTTGTCCCGGGAACTTTTCAGGTATTCCATGACCTGCAGGAAGCCTTTCCATACAAATTAACACTCATATATTCTGCTCTCTTTTAAAAAGCTTCCTCTTTCCAGTTGTGCCTATTGCCAAAATGCATCTCTGAAACACAGCAAAGCAGGCAGAGACCCAGTGTGCGGTAACTTCTTACCGTTTAATGACTCAATTTTCTCCCGAGCGCCTTAATCATTACACCCTCGCCTACAGGAAACCTGTTTTGACAGGTATCTTGGCTCCAGGCCACGAAATGCGTAATGTCTGCCACTTTCCTGGAATCCAACATCTGCAATCCCTCTTTGTCAAATTGCTTTTTTGATTTCAGGATTTTAAAGTAAGCGGCATGCGTGGGAAGGGGAGTTATGATTATTATTATTATTTTTTTTTTTTAGAATTATTATTATTTTTAATCTGATAATTGTGGCTGATGTCGAGCTCAGCGTGGAGCCGGATCCTGCAGAGGTTCTGATGCCGAGCGATCTCATTTGTGAAGTCAGTGCCTGAGTGATTCTCACGGGACAGCTCATTGGGAAATGGGTTTAAGAAGCTGAGCCAGTGAGAAGCAAGGTAGGCATTAACACGAGCCAAAAGTCTGATGCTGGTACTTTTTGTTTCTGGCTGCACATTTGTCTTCCCTAATGGCAACATAGTGGTTATAATGGTCTCTTTCCTGTAAAAAAAAAAAAAATACAAAAAAAAAAAAAAAAATACAAAACATGCAATTTGGCTGCGATCAAACTGATCAAAGCGGCCGTGGAAATTGTGGATCTACCAGCTGCTGGATGAGAAAGTTATAGGGATTTGTTAAGTCTTAGTGGTTTTCAACAATAACCTCTGTTGTCATTATGCTGCCATGCAAACTATCCAGAGTTCATTGACCACACCCATCGCAAAGCCTCGCAGAAACAGGGTGTGTTAGAGGATCAGCAGATTAGCAGGTGATTCCTTTCTTCTGAAATGGACAGGAATTCGTCCCTCCCAGCACACACACGCACGCACACACACACACACATACACGTCAGATATCAAAGATGACTCAAATATACACACACTGTAAATCCCTCCCTCGCACCCACAGATTTGAATCATAATGGATGTGATTCAAATTGGTATTGAGGATTCAAATGTAAGAGCACACACACACACACACACACACTTCTATCAATCTTCCGGAGCTTCATTTTGATGATTTCAGCAAAGCCTTGGAATTTCCAAACCCGTGTGCTGAGCTTGTGCAAACCCCGGCGACACCGCTTAAACATTGACAAGAGTCATCCTCCTCGAGTCGAAGTCTAATACCAATAAAATGTACTCATAAGCAGCTTAAAAGTTGTACATTACACAAAGAGGCCTCCCAAAGTGTGTCAAAACGACTTCCTGAAACCTATTAAAGGACGGCGCGGAGGGCCCTCTCTGGGATACCGAGATACATTTTGCACCACAGAGAGGATTCATGTTCAGTCCCTGCTGTTTTCACAACTCGCTCCCCGACTGTTCCTCCGGCAGCCCCTTTTAACACACGAGCGGCATTTCGGCCCGGAGGTCAGAGAACCGAGCTTATCAGCAGAAGGCCGCCACTTTGAATCCTGGAGATAGCTGGTCGAGTCTACATGAGGAACGTCAGTGGGAAACGCTGTCCGATCCTTTAAATGTCCAACTTTTCCACAGTGCCCCTCAGCAAGGCCCTGAATCCCCCTTCACTGCAGTGGAGCAGAAGCAGCAGTGAATGCCCCGGTGCAAATGAATGATAACAGTTCAAAATATCTAAAGCAGGTGTTTTCAAATTTGTTCATGCTCTGGTCCTCCAGGTTGACTTTGTTGAGGGGATTTTGCCCAAGGGACCCTGTTATATAAAAACATTTTAGTGTGAGTTAACTATTAAATTGTTTAAATTTCATAACTGAACACCGACAAACGGATTCAACGTGTTAAAATGATCAGCCATGCATCTTTTGTGTAAATAATCCCTAGTGATTTAAACTGCCTCTTGGCCAGGACTCCCTTGAAAAAGAGGTTTTTAATCTCAATGGGATATTCCTGGTTAAATAAAGGTTAAATAAATAAAAAACTACAGTGAAGTTCAACTATTCCTGATTTTGCTTAAGACCCCCTGAAAGCCCCTCAAGGATCTCTGAGGGTCCCCAGGCCCAACTTTGAAAACCACTGCCTTTTAAACTCACCCAAGTGCCCCTGAACAAATGAGCAAAGCTTAATAAACCATTACTACAGTGGAAATCTTCAGTGGTCAGCAGCAGATATGAAGTTCCCAGGTGTGGACAGTAACAGTGTAAAGGGGGTATTCCTGAAAAAGCAGTGCACATTCTGAGAGTTTTGTCAGAAATTAAGTGCACCAGCGTTTTTTTTTTCGTGTACTTGGGGATCTTTCAGTGGCATAAAGCAACAGTAAACAACAGTAAACAAACAATGCTTGCATTTAAAATCTTGTGCATGAACAAACTGAGCCCCACACCTGTGGTAGAAACAGCCGCCACCAGCCCAAATGTGGGGAACTTTTTATCTGTTTGTCTGATTAAATAAACCTTTTCCGTCTCGCCGGCTGAATCCAACTGTACTGTGAGCTTGTTGTGCCACATGAACCATTTTAGCGGATACCCAACCAACCAGAGTTTCCTTTCTGCACCAAAAAAAAACATTTGGACATCTTTTGACCCGGCACAAAAGAAAACATTAGCAGCTTCCCATCCCGGCTATGATGAAAAAAAAAAAAAAAAAAACCTCCTCAAGACTATCTTGCTCTTGCAGATTCTTGGTTTCACGTCTTCTGTGCGGCCACTTCCTCGCACAGGGCCGACAAAAACAGAGACACTGTGCAGACTCCCGAAATGAAAAGAGAGGAAGCGTCCCTGGCGTCAGTTTGACAGGGACACTGAGACAAGACATCAGAGGACAATGAGGATCAAAGGAAGTGGGCCGGCTCGACTTATTTAGCCTGAGGCATCTTGGGAAACGCACACTGAGCGTGTCTGCATGCGGCGGTCATGTCTGCTGCTGTAATCAGGGTCCACTGGAGAACTGCATGAGCACAAAATGCATGGACAGGAGCATATCTTTGTTCCCAGGGCCCGATATTCCTACGGGTCAGGTTGTTATATACATCATTCTCAAACATCAAATCAGAGATTATTTAGTGAAGGCCTGGGGACATGAGGGCAGACCGCAGCCAGATTAGAAAAAGACAGATGCCTGAAAAAGACGGCTGAGGTGCAGACAAAGGGCAGCTGTAAAGTAAAAAGTCTGACAAGGTCAATGTTGTTTCCAAATTTACTTTACTTTCTTGATTTGATGTATTTCCTATAAAAAAAAATGGACCAAATTAGACCAAACCCTAACCCCGACCCAAGAGGATCGCAGTTTGGGAGAGAAAGGATGAGGATGACAGAGGATGTTTAAAGATTTGTGAAGGTTTTATTGGTTGAAAGTTTAATTTATCTCCATGAGTGCAGGATGATGTCACTATTAAAGATACGACAGGAAGCAGAAGTCATGTGAGGTCATTTCATGGGGGCTTTTAGTCTCCTCTGTCAGATCTCAATTAGAAAACAGCCACTGTTAATGCAAGCTTCGACTAGTCATCCTGTCTAAGTGTGCCAATTTGATGTTTTTAACGATAAAACCAGAAAAAACTATTATCTAAAGACGAAATCCATCATGTGTCGCAAGCAAAACGGCGTGTCCCCAGTCACAAACAGCAAAGACATTAACCATGTTCAACTCTGTTTACAAGCTGTACCTTTACAAATGCAATCAGCTGTTCACAGCCACAAAGAGCGAAAGGGTCACACTTGTAGAGTCTGTTTTTTTTTTTTTTTTTTTCATATTACTTCAAATTTACATGCACACAACCTTTTCAGCCGCACCGCCTGCGTCAGTGTGTGCCACAGGGTGTGCTCATCTTTATTTAGAGACTCAACCCCAACCTGCTGCAGGACACGCTCGTATTTCTGTATAATACCTGCATTTTTTTTAGGGCATTTAGCTGACCTTTTTAATCCAGAAAAAAAAAAAAAAAAAAGCAATAGTAAGAAGTGCAAAGGTCAGGGCTGTAAAACGCCGGCAATCGCTGTACCAGCTATTCCTGTGTCACTTGAAAACATGAGAGAAGTGCTAAAGAGTGCAGGATTAACAAGGGTCAAAGTTTCCTCGGAGCAAAGCTACCTAATGAGCAACCGGCTGAGCCAAACCAAGGCAACGCCACTGCAGGGGAACCAGCAGGAAAAAAAAAAAAAAATAGGAAAAAAAAAAGGGCGCACTCTTGTTTTGAGTTTTATACAAATATAGAACTTCTTCATGGTTGAGTCAACAGCATTAATCTCTCTTGACTTGTAGCTTGAAGCAAAGCATCACAAAGTAAGCAGGAGAGACTGTCACTATAGCTTTTTTTTTTCTTTTTTTTTTTTCCATCTAACCTATATTCAGACTCCACAAAAACACAAGAACCGACTCCACTGGAGGAGCAGCTATCGTGCCACGGCCACCCAGACCTTTTCCTTAAAATATTACCCGGCCTTCAACACCCAAAACAACCGACCAAAGCAGCTTTGACATGCTCGGTGACAGTGTTTGCTGCCGATCCTCCGGCGCGGCAACAGTACAGGCCTTGTATTGTACAGTGAGTGAGTCTAACCCCATAGCACGAGGCCTTGGGTTTCAAAGGTCACCAACACGTGATCCTGCTGGGATCAGGAGGCGAATGGCTGCACTCTGCGTTGCCACGGTTACAGCCCCTGCCACCATAATGATGGGTTGGGTCCATTTGCATGTTTACATGACGGTAACCAGGGCTAAATCACCAAACGGCAAGAGTTATGCGCTGGCGAAGCCTTGCACCCGCTGCTGAGCCAGAGAGAAGCGGATGCAGGAAATAAAGGATTACTGTTAAAACAAAGGGACTAATCATTACGGCTGACAATCTAACAATAACCTCTGCGGCTATAAATAAACAGCGCTTCCACTTACAGAGCCTAATAACTTTACAGCACTCAAATACAAGGATATAAAGTACTTTTACTTATGGAATTTACTAGCACATTTACTAGCAAATGCATTTTACTTTCACTATTAAGTCAAACGTATTCTGCTTTTCCTTCGCTATAAAAGGACAGATAAGAACACAGAAATATCTGCACATTAACTCAATAATTTTGCCTCCAGTTCATGAAGACAGTGGCTTTAACCCTTGTACGCCTTACTGTTGGTCACAGGTATTTTTTTGTCATCTTGGAAGTGAAGTTTATTTTACTGTTGCGCTCATTCAGGTCACTGAGTGAACGTCTAAAATGTAAAATGCAAAAAAAATACATTCACTTCCTTGAAAATTGACTAATGGCTGTTTTCTGTTGTGGCTGACAAACTCCAATATTCGCTCTCCACTTTCACTCCGGCGAAAGATGATCTACTGGAGAACAGGGACTCGAGCCGGCAGCTGGTGGCTTGCCAGGGAGGCTGACGGGGCAGACAAACCCCTCGGACACGGTCCAAATTTGCCAGCGTTTGGCCGTCCAGGCCTGGCCTCGCAGCAAGAGCTGAGTCATGACAGCAAGATCACGCTCACACCCGTTTACGTGCCTTTGAGTGAGAAAACGATCCCCTACCTGCTCACTAAGGGCACAGCAAGCCACTTGGGGTAAGACAGTCAGCTTTATGCTCAAAATGAAAGTGGCTGGTGGCAGGTCTGTGCGATATGATGTGATATGTATCACAAGACGAGAGAAAAATGTTGATAGAGAATTTGCTGTCTTTTCTATCGCTGTTCATGGTAGTATTTTAAAGTTACGTCACTGAGTCGGAGCTCCAAGTCGTCTTTGAATGCACCATTAACCAAACTCCCTGCAACAGACAGGACTCTGCCTGACCAGGACACAATCAGGAACCTAAAAAAAAAACTTACAGAAAAAACCACGAAAGGCAGGACAGGGAGAGAGAAAAGGGACGAGCCACATGGACGGCTGGGAGTGTTGAAAGCAAAAGCAAGCCTCAGTTCTGTGTCAATGTCACTTCCAAATAAAACGAGAAAAGAAGAAAGTGCCTAGTATTTTGTATTTAGGTCAAAGAATTATCAAAAAGGAGTCATGGCGTGTGTGGTTATTTTCTAAAGACATTTTTTTTAAAATCAAATTTGCAGAAAACATACTATATTGTGATATATATCATTATCAAGATGCCAAAATACACATATCGCGATAGACGATTGTGTCCATAATCGCACAGGATTGTAGTTTGTTGTAGGGATGCAAGATATATCGATATCAGGTCGATACTGTGATGTGAGACTAGATATCATCTGGGATTTTGGATAGCGTAATATCATTTGAGTTTTCTGAACTTAACAGATTGTCGTATCATTACTAACGATTGTTTGTTGAAAATCTGTGTTAATTGTTTGTGAAAGCACCAATAGCCATCCTTACAGTATCGGCGCAATACTGACGTTGAGGAATTCAATCAAAAATATCGTGATTCTGTCCATGTCGTCTTGCTCTTGTTTAAGATCCATAAAAATGTGGTCTTTTATGGCAAAAACACGGATAAAAATACATTAAAGCAGAGGTGATCCTTTCAAAGCAAGACTTTACTTTGCGTCTTAGACTTTGATCTTAACGGACACTGAGAGTCGAGATGAGCTCATTCTGACTCTGTTGCATTTATTCCTTTAATGCGGTTCATCTGGAAAGGTGAGAACGATGCCAATCGAACTTGGGTGGGCCTCGATAATCCGTCTCTCGGTCCTCTGCCAGGAGAACAGGAGGAGAACAGTTCCTCGCGAGTGAGAACGTAATCGGAACCGCCGAGAGGAAACGACCCCTAAATTCGAGGCTTTATGGGTATTAAGAGGCAGATGTTGATATCGGATAGGCAGCAGCTACTCATGCTCGCAAAGCTTGGCGTCACAAAACGGTGAAGTTTGACTTAAGATGACGCGAGGTGAGGTGAAACGTCTCCTCAAGCACACGAGCCGATGAGCGCATTTCACGGCTCCTTGATGAGCGGACGGGAACACCGCGTGGGCTGAAGTTACACGGACCGGAATCAGATTTGCTTCGACTTCCCCAAACGCCAAAATCTCTCACCTAGCACGACGACAGGTAACTAAAACTGTTGGCTTGTAACTGGGCAGAGTGAATTAAAACGAACCAAATCCAAAACTGCAACATGGAAACTTTTTTCACTACAGTTTAGACGGACAACAACAACCCCAAACTGTCAGGATCTGTGTTTCCATCAACATATTTTTATTCGCATTTTGAAGTATGGCATGAGAAAGGTTGATGGAAGTGGCAAAATTCATAAACTTTTTTTGTGAAACTCAATTTCAGAAAAAGGTTTTTAAACTCACTTAAGGTGGGGTTTTTTTTGCCATTTTTGAAAAATAGTTAATGTGCTAAATGGGAGATGGAAACACTTGATTCCCATGAAATATGGACCGCTGACCGCTCAATACGTTTTTCACCTCTCTGCGTCCAGTGGTTCAGTTCCTATGGGTAGCAGTTCGTGTTAGCTTAGCATAAAGACTTGAAGTCAATGGGAGTCATTAGCCTGGCTCTGCCAAAGTGAAAAAAAAAACTTTACAGCAGCTCTGAAGCTGTCTGATTTATACAGTGTATCATGTGGATTTGAAATAAACATCTCGGATTTAAAAAAACAAACAAACAAACAGCAGTTTCAGGCAAAGTTACATGGTGGAACTATAACCACTGAACACATTTATCCTTCCAATACAATAATTTGGAGTTGCTGTAAGGTTTATTTTTTTCACTTTGATGAGGCTAGGCTAACGACTCCCATAGATTTCAAGTCTTTATGCTAAGCTAACATGAATTGCCACCCGTAAGAACCAAAGCACTTGATGTAAAGAGGTGAAAATGGTATCGAACGTCTTGTCTCAGTATGAATAAGTCCGAAAAAAGGGTATTCTGCCCAAAACTTTTGAGCTCTGCTTTAAAATATGCGAAACATGTTAGATGGAAAGCCAGCTGTTGTGATCGCAGCACCGCATGGAGACCAAAGAGCAGGGAGCGAGCGCCCGGTGCGAGGTGGCCGGGCTCGCAGACGCTGAGTAAGGTGACACTCTGCAACGCGGCCAACAGAGACGGCGGCCTGCTCAGTGTGGCAGCACTAATGCAGCTCACGTTGCACTAATTACAAAAGGCTGATGGGGGAGCGAGCGAGGTCCCAAACCTGCGCCACCATCAGAATCACCCCCACCCCCTCCGCCCAGAAACAAGATACGTCTGCGCCCTGCCGTCCCATCATCGCCGGTGATGACGGAGGAGCCACTTTCAGCCGCGGCCACGTCCCGGCTGCAGGGTGAAGAGGTGACGGGACGGGCCTGGAGGTCAGCGAGACCGTCCGCTTACCTCTCACCTCACCATCGAGGAATTTTCCAGACTTCATGAGAATAAAAAAAAAAGAAGTCTTATTTCACTTTGAAACTTTAGACACAAAGAAGAAAGCCACCCTGCTGATTTAAAACGCTCAGTAAAGTTAATTAGCTCCTAAAAAATCAATCATGCAGGTCCGCTAAGAGGATCAATAAAGCCATCCTGTTTTTTATAATTAACAGTGGTAGCAGTAAAGAGGGGCCTATTCGATGGTTCCTGAGGTAACAGTCCATGACTTTCCACACCTAAATTAGAGATCAGTGGAGACCTGAGCATTTTCTTCCTTTGTGGTTTGTTAATGCTGATATCCATGGGGCTGAAAACCAAATTCTACAGCAGGGGTGTCAACCTCAGCCACGAAAGGGCCCGTATTAAAAATATCACAACAAATCTGAGGGTCAATCCCTATTTACTGAATTTTGATCAAATTATGCCGTGTAAAAATAATGCCTCATGCACAAGTATGAACTTTACATGAAGCGTCCCTCCCCAAAAATGTCTCTCTAGAGCAAAACAAGGATATCTAAAACCAACCTGATTAGGGTGGAAAATGACATGGAGAGAGCCCAGTGCATCCCTCCTTTGTTCTGCCATAATTTAATGTATCTGCAAGCCGACGCTGAACCCTCGGCAACTACAAATATTTCATCACAAGGACTCAAAAATAACCAGATAACTGATAATTCTGCTGCGGAGAAATCTATGGAAATCTATGGAACCAGGCCAATATTAATAGAAGATGAAAACTGAGCCACGGACCTGATCTGGCCGGCGGGGCTCGACTTTGACATGTGTGTGACATAAGCTGGAAAATGCCATTTTGTGACCTATTTGTGAACTCATATGTAAACCCATCTTGAAAAAAAAAAAATCCCTATCTTTCCTTACAGCTGTAGAGAATTTATCAAACAGCCTGGCTTTCCATGTTGGAAATACATAATATTCCAGTGCTTCCTTAACCGGTGGGAATAGTGCAGTTAACCTGTGGCTCTTCCTCTCCATGTAAATTGTTTGTCAGTTTATACTTTACTAAAAGGAACTGGAAAGCCAAAGTGCCATGTCATTCACCTTCCCATGTAAGCGATAATGCAAGTAATAATTTGAGCCTCGCACCTCAATTTCTTCTGTTTTATACAGGAAATAAAATCCCACCTCTGGGCCTTTTGGTGACAGTGCTCTATACAAGCCAACGTGCCCATATTAACTTTAAAAATCTTATTATCCAGTACACAGAAGCATGTATACCCATACTAATCTTCAAAATATTCAATTTACTCGTGTATATGGGGATATTTGTACTGTAAATAGATAAAGGGATATGAACTGCTTGAATAAGATCCAACACATGACCCATTATCCTCAGGGAAAAGTTACGGCAAGGGGCCACATTTGTCGGACCAAAAGCCGAGCTCCTACAGGCTTCTGATGCTTAATTACATTTAACCAAACACCAGTTACTTGAATTCCTACATGCAGCCGCAGGTCGTGAGGCTGCACTATCCGCTTTCCAACTCCGGAGGCAATAACACCGTCCCAGGGAAATAAAATCATGCAACTTCCCCAATAATAGTAAAGTGTTACTACTGTTGAAGATAATTTCCTGAGGGGACTTCGATCCCTGATCTTTTACTGCCAGCAGGATGACGACTCCGGAAGAGCGGCTCAGTTGGACGGGAATCATTTTCTGCATGACATAATGGAACTAAGTATATGTCAGCTTACTGATAAAACACAGGTATGGACAGGGAGGAGCAAAGGTTCAAGTCCTTTCAGAGACGGACACAGAGAGCCGGTTTCCACCTTCACAAAAAAGAACTAAGAGCAATATTAGAACTAGAGCAAATATTCCTATCCCCATGAGAATAATACAGTAGCATTACTGGACACTAAAAAATATATTGCGAATTAAAATCAGATATTAGAAACTCACAGTGGAGTAACACAAGCACAAAATATGTTCTTACGGGGACATCACAGGAATATGAAAGTGATACCACAGGAGATAAAAATACCATTATGCACAATCAAGTCATTATAAGCTCACTAGTGAGCACCACAAAAACACTTTGAAATCCCTCTGGAACATTACAGTGAAACCACAGGAGGTATTAAGCAATACAAGGCCACTGGAAACTCAATACTTAAGCTATCACACAGACAACACTGAGTCCCTCTAGGAATGGAATAGTCATTTTAGGGCAGCTTTAGCCAGACAACAAGCCCAGTCCTTCCTCTTCTAGCACAGCAAGCATTCAGAGCTCTTATATAATCATGCAACAGCATTCAAATGACAGCGGTCTGTGAGCTTATTCAGTGCATACAGCCTCCCGATGGCACATTATCTCCTGTCATTGCCGGGCCCTGTTGCAGTGGCCAAAGCAATAACCTTTTGTTGTTTTATGCAAGGCATGTCCATTGATTCCTCCCAGGCACAGCAGCAGTGAGTCTGCAGGCCGCAGTCATGCTATATTGTGAATTCCGGCGTATTGGCGCTGCTATTCAACGCAGCCTTGCATGCAATATACGCACCAGTGAATTCTCTATGCAGCCGCCAAGGTCTGTCCGTCTGTCTCAACTCCCTCTAATATAATGAGGTTTGTGTTGCTAAATCCCTCGTCCGGATACTTGCTGCTCTAGCTCGTCTGGGCAAGACCTCACACCGAACTCAGTAGGAAAAAAGCCGACAATTTAAAGTCGCCCCGCTTATCAGCAAGGCACACACGCCATAAAATATGACCCAGCATATTTTCTGAATCGGTAGACACTGCTCTTTAATTCGGCTTTCATATAATCTACTAAGCGGCATCGGATTTCAATAAAACCACAACTTTTCTGGATGGATATGCCGCTGGTTCTCGCTATCTTCTCCCACGAAAATAGATCCATGAGAGGCAGCGGCAATTCAACTCTAAAAGTTAAAATTGTATTATTTTGTGAGAAGTTTGAAGGATAATACAGAAGCCGAATTGAAGAGTGACTTTCAAGGATTCATAAGACGTGATGAAGCATATTTTGGGGGGGATGTGCCTTCGCGAATAAGCCGAGGAAGGTTAAACTGGTAGGGATTTTAAATGGAGTCTGGTGTGACGGTCTCTCTGCACGGGGAGACGCAGCTCAGCGAGGCTACATAAATCCCAGCACCGATGCTGTTGTCAAAATAATCGAATTCCCCATCGCTGAGTGCAGAAATGATTGAAAAGCGGGTGCCGGTGTCGGCTGCAAAGAAGCTGCGTTGAGTTCCCCAGCGGGTGGAGGATCCTCGGCCACCGCGGAGCGATTTGTTGACGGTTTTCCAGCAGGAGAAGCTACACTGTTTTGACACACTGTTATTTTGTAGCCCGTCAGCTAACATCACCTTCCTATGTGGATAAAATCCTCCCTGTGCGTTCAAACAGCAGCCGGTGGAACCTACCTCGTTTTTGCGTTAAACTCGTAGGACTCCGCGACTTGTTGTTGTTTTTGCTTATTTTCGGGGGGGGGGGGAATGATGCAAAACAAAAGAAGAAAGTGCAAATGTCCCACAGTAGCCGTGCCGGGTCCGGGTGATCGCAGCTCCGGCAGCCTGGCCCACACTCTCCCCGCCCTGCAGCCTCCGAGTCCCGCAGCAGTCCTGGGAACTGGCCCGTGACGTCACACGCAGGGCAAACACAGCGTGTGTGTCCCGCTAGGGGGCGTTGTACGGGACATGCATGCGGATGGGGGTGTTACCTCCATGCCTGATTTACCAACAGAGCATGCACAGGTGCGTTAGGTAGAGCACCAGGTTCATGGGTGAATGGATTTTTTTTTTTTTTAAAGGTGCAAGAAATTCAGATTATTATTGACCTTATGCACAAATTGAGCCTCATGTGTCTGCAGCCAGGGCCGGCCCGAGGCTTTCTGGAGCCCTGGGGCAAGACCCAGAGAGTGGGCCCCTGTGCATCCTCTGACCTAAAAACCAGAAAAACCAGAAAACAAACGGCAACACAAGCACATTTGTGTAATAAGTAATGATTTCTGTGCGGTCACAGAGTCTCCACATGACGACCAAGCTGCACTTTGCAAACCAAAATTATTCATGGCATGAAACACTGGTGTCAGACCAACTTGGTAAATATTTTGCCTGATGTTTTTGTCAATCCAAGCCACCACCACACACACACAGACAATAATAATTATAATCAAGAAGAAGAAGATGATGATAAGGAAGAAGATTTTTTTATGTTCTTTCTCTCTTTCTGTTCTCCCTCAATCATAATAAACCAAAGGAAAGAAAGAAAGAAAATAATGAAATAACATAGCAGTTTTATTATTCCAGTGTTTCACATGGTATTTTATTTACACTTAATAGGATTGTCAGGTCAATCTAATCTGAAGTTTTATTGCTACCAGTATAAATATTATGAGTATCAACGTACATAACTGAATCCTATTGCTAAATCTGAAAATAAAGCTTTTTTTTCCATACTGAAAATCTCTGTTACAGCCACCTGTCTAATTTTCTGATCCTTTTTTTTTTTTTTTTTTGTGAAATAAACATGAAACCACCACAGCTCAGGTTCTGTTGATGCTGCAGTTCCTACCGGCTGCCAGTAGAGGTCACCATTAACTTCACTGTAAATTTTCCAAACAGAAATAATTGTTGTACGTCGCATGTACTTGAGCCAGTTGTCTTCAAATGCATGCAATTACCAATCAGTTTGCAGGTTTGTTACAGCAGCTGATTTAATTGATTTCTGATTTTCTCTTTTCTGAATTTTTTTTTTTTTTTTTCAGATTCCTTTTTTTCTGTTATTAACCGACAGGTTCGTCAACTTTTTCTGACTTTGTTTAGAAACTAAAAATAGAGCAGTCACTAATCACTGCCCATATGTATTGCCTCACAAAGCTGTCACTATTGGCTTATTTGACATTGAGCAGTAATGCCTTCAGGATGGATGGGGATTAGCTGGGATAATATCAAAGGCGACAGCAACACACAGGCTAAGCTCTCTGTAGTGTGGCACTCCCTGCAAGCCACAGCAGAGTGACAGATAAATGCCTAAAATATTCATCTTATGCTATTATTGTCATTTGCAGGCTATATGAGAAGCAAAAATATGCCAAAATAATGCAGTTTATGACTGGCGCAGTGTTTCTGAGGCCTTATCTGCACTGCACCTCCCAGAGATCGCCTGTCAGTCAAAACAATGTAGGAGGGACTTTAACGTCTTTCCTTGTGGATTTTCTGTTATAGAAGTTTTCTCTTGCTCACATCTTCTCCTTCCATTTATTGCAATTAAACTGGAAATGTAAAGCGCATCACTTCCTGTGCAGCAGGAAAGAGCTACCCAGTGTTTAAAGCAGCAAATGGAAACGATAAGTCTGCATCATATCAGTCAATAAAACAGACATTCCCAG
This sequence comes from Myripristis murdjan, assembly GCF_902150065.1. NCBI lineage: Eukaryota > Metazoa > Chordata > Actinopteri > Holocentriformes > Holocentridae > Myripristis > Myripristis murdjan. The sequence goes on from NC_044003.1 coordinate 7,543,835, forward strand.
TTGTTTCGCCTCAGATGTGGGAAGAGTGCACGACTATACCTGCTCCCAAATGACATAACAAAACACAATTCAAGGATCGTGAATCTTTTAGTGTCCAGTAACATAAAACGAGACAAGTCATCACTCCCTCCTCTCCGCTCTAAAGAAGTCACTCGACACCGGGCTGAAAGCTGATCCCGGCGGGCCGCCTGGCTTTCATTATCAAACCAGCTGACGGGCCGGGAGCCACATCTGCGCTCCCTTTCTGCACACAGATAAGAGGAGCCAGCTGCAGCCGTTTTGCATTAATATTTCTGTGAGCTGGGAGAGGCCGTCAGTGTCTTGCAAAAGGTGCCGCCACAACTACAGGTGCAAAAGTGTAGCATCCTCAAAATAATCCTCATCAGTCATGTCAGAAATTTTTGGCTGGTTTTAATTTGGCCATTAACTCTGCAAGTCATTTGAACATAGGGAACAAATTATGTTGAACTGCCACACATTAAAAAAAAAAAAAAAAGTGAAAAAAATCTTGGTAAAAGTTAAAATGCCTTTATTTTACATGGCAATTCTGAAAAAAAGAAAGAAAGAAAACAACATGTTGCCAAAGAACTGCCATGTGAAATAAAGGCATTTTAACTTTACACTGTTTTGGAAAGAGACTTCACTTTAGGATTTTCACCGAGACTATTTTCACCTTTGCAAAGAGTCTTTCATGGGTTGCAATGAGAAAACACCCAAAGTTTCCAAAGACCTCATGTTTGTGATCATCTGAAAGACCCAAGTGGCACTTAAACTCCGTTGTCTCCAAGTAATTTCATGAGGTTTCACACTAAGTGATGAGGCTGTACAAGGAAAAAACATACGAGAAAGTCATGATAGCAAGACTAAACCTACGTGTGAATTAGTAAGTCTCCTCCATCCCTCTGCACGTGCTCCTCTGTGGACGGCAGTGGCTTGGTGTCACTTTCTATCGATGCAGACTCAGTTTTGGAGTCGGTCGGAGCCGGTTTGGGCACAGCCTCCTAACACGGCCAACGCTCCCCACGACTGTGCAGACTGAAGCGGAGTCGTTAGGGCGAGGTGAGGCTGTCACAAATGGTTTGGGATTGCTTTCAGTTTGTTTGGCCAGGCTTCCCAAGCACAAGGAGCTGCATCAGTCCCCTTTAGCCCACAGTCTTTAGTGTCTTAGGGCTGATAATTGTAGCTGGGTCAAACCTGTGCTGAATGATTATGGAGGATGCCTCTTTTTGAGAACCTGTACCACTTTGCTGCACTGGTTTTAAACAGAGACCAATGGAGCAACAGTTAAAAAACATGGTACATTTATTTTGATGTAATTTCTGTGCTGTACAGACAAAAAGTTCCAATCTGTGCTTTTGATCAGGTCTCGACTCACTTTGCCACGTTTAAAATTTGAAATCCATAAATCATCATACAACCCTTTTTTCCCCAGTATGACATCTATCTGACAAGAATGAGCGCCTGCTTTTGAGGGCGTCAGCAGTTTCCCCGTTAAATTCTGTCTAAACCCAATGAGAATCTGCAGTGCAAGCGTTTCTCAAAAATAAAGCTACAGGAGAGGTTGTGCTGTATGCACTTATAAATGACAAAAAACTATATCTAAATAAGATCTGAATTGGAAAAATACTGCAGCAGTCCTTTAACTTCTAACCACCCATTCATGCCAGTTCTGTAAATCATGCACCACAATTTGATGTGAGCTTTAACTTTAAAAAAAAAAAAAAAAAAAAAAAAAAATGTTTTGGGTAACACTTTCCAATAAGAGTACAAGAATTAAAATTAGTTAATGCCATAATGGTTAATTAACTGTTAGTTAATGATTATTATGGCATTTACTAATGTTAATAATATCTACAGAATTAGTACATGATTCTTAGACACATTAGTTAACGGTTAGTTAACAGTTACTTAGGGCTCTAGTTTCGCAGACCTGGCGAGGCGTGGGCGCAGCGCAGCTGCGCTGCGCCAACTGGGTGTGGCCAAGTGGATTTTGCAAGTTTGGCACGCCGTGCGCCTTGGCGCATCTACTGCGCCGTTCCTCCTACCGGCGCAAGGGAGGAGAGAAGGCGTGGTGTGGGTTTGACACAGCCGATTCACTTTAAACCAATCAAATGAGCCCCTGTCCTCGCCTTTAAAATGCGCTGCGCAAAGGCGTAGTGGTAGTCTACACATTTGACATGGACGAAGAGAGCAGCCGCATCACACACGCACTGAGGCCAGTCTTGGCTGCTGCAATGTTGCTGGAGCTACCTGCCATCCATCTGTCCACCCATCCATCTAACTACCCATCCATCCATCCATGCATCTATCCTTAAATTCCTGAGTCCCCTGTCTTTCCATTACCTGCCTGCCTCGCATCTCTTTTTTTCCAGCTCTGTCACCGTCTGTTAAAGTTATTGATTTTTACGAGCAAATAGAAATTTTACTGTGAAGCCCCCATTTTTAATGAATGTTTTTACCTCAAAGGATAATCCTCGCCATATTCATATAAATAACCTACATGTTTGTTTTGCAACTTTCGACTCCATCACTTACTGATGCAACAACACACTAGAGATTAAAACAAAATCCGGTTCATGAAAGCTTTTACATTCGCTGTTCTAAACGCCCAGTGTCTGGCAAGGAACCGATGCATTTTACATTTTCTATATGTGTGGAATCAGGGTTTCATTCATTCATTCATCTTCTAAACCGCTTATCCTCACTAGGGTCGCGGGGGGGTGGTGGAGCCTATCCCAGCGCTCATAGGGCGAAGGCAAGGAAACACCCTGGACAGGTCGCCAGTCCATCGCAGGGCAAATCAGGGATTCCGTTAGAAAAAATTGGCACCGGACAACGTGACCGGCAGGTTTTCAATTTACCGGACAAATGTTTGAAATTCCGGTCAAATATTATCTGAATTTACTGAGCTTAAAATTATATGCAGGCTACATAAGAATGATATCAAGGCATGTCAATTTATAGCGTAATCTTTTTATTGAAAAGCAGGCTGTATCAAATTAAATTAGTGCCGTCAATTGACTCACGTGCGTAACGTCTAAAATAAATAAATAAATATTGCACAAGCCTGTGCTCTTTTAACATGAACGTTGCATACAATTGCAACTACAATTTGCAAACAAAAAAAAACGGGCTCATATCATTTTAATAACGCGGCGTGCTGCCAACTTGAAATCAGATAGATGCAATAAAAACTTAATTCAGCAGCTGAATTAAAATCAAAAGTCTCAAGTGTCTCTCCGCAACTTGCAATGCGCATCAGTCTTGTGACCTTGTTCTGCCCCAGGCGACTTCGCTGCGCTGTTTTGATCCGGTTCTGCAGAGAAAAACCCTCTCTCTCCCTCTGGTACACCGGAGACAGGGATCACGCAGTCTATTTTTTTTTTTTTTAATTACAAATAAAATTACGTGGAAATTGACTGTTTTAATAAAATTCAAATTGTGAATATTTTCACCGGACATTTAAAAATTACCGGACTTTGGCAGATTTTACCAGTCATAGTCCGGTGATTACCGGATAACGAAAACCCAGAGTGGAATATTTAGATATATATGGAAGAAAAACTGTGTAGTTAACAGGGGCAGCGCCAGACACCATAACTGGAAAAAAGACATCACTGTATGGGACACATTGTTTGACTGACAGGTGATCAGGTTGGGTTTCCATTACGCTGCCAAACGGTGCCAATCTCCTTTGATCTGACATCAGTTGTGACGGCACAGTCGATATGGAGGTACGTTTATGTGCTGACTGAGATAGTAGCATTGAATAGTGGTTTCTGTGGGTATTTATTGCATTGTTAATGTGCCTGACATTCTGGAAACCTGCCTGTGAGGTTGTGGTGACGTGTGCGCACTGCCCGCCTGTCAGCCAAACTTCCACTGCGCCAGCCACGCTGCGCCTTGCGCCGAAAGTAGACGTGGTTTCAGGAGGCGAGCTTTTGGCGCACCTCGACGAAGCCTTTTGGCACGAAACTGTCACTGCGCCAAGCTGAATCTGTCGACACCTCCCCCCGCTGCGCCGCCACTCCCATCTCGGCGCAGATCCGTCTGCGAAACTTGGAAACCGTTCGCCTCGCGCGTTGCGCCTGTCGAAACTAGCTCTGCGCGGGGTGCGCCTCACTGCGCCACCCTGCGCTGCGCCGGGAAACTAGAGCCCTTAATGTTTATTACCTGTTACTTAATGTTTATTATGGCATTAACTAACATTAATTGTTGTACTCTTATTGTAAAGTGTTACCATGTTTTCCTTTCACCAAAATTAGATTGAGCTGGTTCAAAACACAGAAGGCACAGCTTTCAGGGATTCACCGATCCAGTGTAAAGTGAAGCAAGTAGCACATTTGCAGTTCTTTGTCTTATGGAAATGTCTCATGCGCTCGTACAAAGTAAATGTCAGGGCTCAGGAAAACGTCTCCCAGGGAAAAAGGAGACAAACCTGGGAGCGGACACACTTGACATTCGAGGCTCAGCATGGCCTCTTACTCAGCGTCTAAAATATTTACGCAACATTAAATCCTTGACAGTAACAGTGAAAGGGCAGCGGCGACGTGGGCAGAGGGTTTCAGGTTCTTCTCAGGGGCTGCAATAAAAAGCTCGACGGAGTCTCGCAGGTTTTCCAAGTTGACCCAGACCTCTCTCTCTCTCTCTGTGTTGACAGTAATCTCTGTTCTGGCACATGTGAATATGAAGCACCAACTAAAGCTGCCAGTTCCCATGCTCTGGTTCTCCTAATGAACACAATATCAGCAGCACAGCTTCAGTATTTCTGTCTCTGCACAGCTGTGTTGACTCTAGTGCCGCTTAGAAATCGCCCCAGAAATAAAATCAAACAGTACCAGCAAGTGCTTTCTTTCAGAGGTATTACTGGTGATTTTTTTTTTCTTTTTACTGATGCAAGAGGATCCCGTATTCTCCTGTTTGTCTCGACTTTCTCTTTCGAGGAATCAGGTGAATGTTGGTGCTAAACGGTTCTCAGGTGACTGAACCGCCCAGGGAGTGTGACTGAGCTGTTGATACTAAACTAGACATTTAAAAGCTTATAAATGTGACCTGTGTGTATCACTGTTTCTAAATTTACAGTAAAACACTGGCAGCTGTGGTTGCCAGAACTTCACCGTAAAAAATAAGGTGATAATGTATGCGACATTACGGTAAATTTCACAGTCAAGAGCTGTTGTTCCTTTATGTTAAACTACTCAGACAAACAAAGACATATTGCAAACCTGTTTACATTTACTTTGTTTAAAAATAACAGCTGTAATATAAACTGATTTACAGTATATTGTGGTATATATTTATGGTTTAGGTATGTTTTTGATGAATGGTGAAAGATTTTGTACTGTAAATTTAAATGAACATGAGTGAAGTCTGTAATTTAAACAGAATAACGCGGTTAATTTTAGTGTAATGACATGCTTCAGAATTTTTCACAGTAAAAGTACGTGTTTTCTACATATTACAAAAGTAGAAATTAAAATGATGTGCCATTTCTTGGTTTATGGTAATTTAAACATATTTCTCTCTTTCAAAGATGATAGAGCAAATCATCCTCTCTCTCTCTCTCTCTCTCTCTCTCTCTCTCTCTCTCTTCATTCACCATCCGGCTCGCTCGCTCGTTTTTTCATCCTATTGTGGCCGTGTTCCCTCCAAAAAAAAAATCAGTAAAAAGTGTCAGAGCAGGGGTTAAAATAGCCTCCACAGCTTGATGCTTCACGACTGTAAAAAACGACAAATAACACAGCCGTCACAGTTCAATGTGTCAGCGAACTGATTTGCCTGATCCTTATGGGTCTTTTTTGTGTGTGGGTGTATGAGAGAGACCTTTAGTAAGTAGCTTTGAATTTTGCTATTTAAATTTAGTCTTAATTTGTCCTTCTGGTGAGCCGTAGATTCCCAATCACCTGTACCTTACCTCACCTTCAAGAACAGAGAAGGAACTAATCAGTTAAATCACCTGGTGTGTTTTTTTTTTTTTTTTTTTTTTAAAGGGATAAAAACCTGCACTCTCCACCCTGCATGGCACCTGGTTATCTACCCATGCATCCTTATTTTGGGCATGAGCAAATACAGGTGAAACTCAGAAAATTAGAATATCGTGCAAAAGTTCATTTATTTAAGTAATTCAACTTAAAAGGTGAAACTAATATATTATATAGACTCATAACATGCAAAGCAAGATATTTCAAACCTTTATTTGTTATAATTTTGATGATTATGGCTTACAGCTTATGAAAACCCCAAATTCAGAATCTCAGAAAATTAGAATATTGTGAAAAGGTTCAATATTATAGCTCAAAGTGTCACACTCTAATCAGCTAATTAATCCAAAACACCTGCAAAGGGTTCCTGAGCCTTTTAAAGCTCTCTCAGTCTGGTTCAGTAGAGTTCACAATCATGGGGAAGACTGCTGACCTGACAGTTGTGCAGAAAGCCATCATTGACACCCTCCACAAGGAAGGAAAGCCTCAAAAGGTAATTGCAAAACAAGTTGGATGTTCCCAGAGTGCTGTATCAAAGCACATTAATAGAAAGTTAAGTGGAAGGGAAAAGTGTGGACGAAAAAGGTGCACGAGCAGCAGGGATGACCGCTGCCTAGAGAGGATCGTCAGGAAAAGGCCATTCAAAAGTGTGGGGGAGATTCACAAGGAGTGGACTGAGGCAGGTGTGAATGCTTCAAGAGCCACCACACACAGACGGATCCTGGATCCTGGCTTCAAATGTCGTATTCTTCTGGTCAAGCCGCTCCTGAACAAAAAACGTCAAAAACATCTTACCTGGGCTAAAGAAAAAAAGAACTGGTCTGTTGGTCAGTGGTCCAAAGTCCTGTTTTCTGATGAGAGCAAATTCTGCATCTCATTTGGAAACCAAGGTCCCAGAGTCTGGAGGAAGAAAGGAGAGGCTCACAATCCAACATGCTTGAAGTCCAGTGTGAAGTTTCCACAGGCTGTGTTGATTTGGGGAACCATGTCATCTGCTGGTGTTGGTCCATTGTGCTTTATCAAGTCCAGAGTTAAGGCAGCTGGCTACCAGAAAATTTTAGAGCACTTCATGCTTCCTTCAGCAGACCAGCTTTATGAAGATGCAGATTTCATTTTCCAACAGGATTTGGCACCTGCCCACAGTGCCAAAAGTACCAAAACCTGGTTCAATGACCATGGGATTACTGTGCTTGATTGGCCAGCAAACTCACCTGACCTGAACCCCATCGAGAATATATGGGGCATTGCCAAGAGAAAGGTGAGAGACATGAGACCGAACAATGCAGAAGAGCTGAAGCCCGCTATTGAAGCATCCTGGTCTTCCATAACACCTCAGCAGTGCCACAGGCTGACAGCATCTATGCCACGCCGCATTGAGGCAGTAATTCATGCAAAAGGGGGCCCAACCAAGTACTGAGGACATATGAATGATTATACTTTTCAGATGGCTGACATTTCATTTATTTAAAATCCTTTTTTTATTGATTTCATGTAATATTCTAATTTTCTGAGATTTGGTTTTTGGGGTTTTCATAAGCTGTAAGCCATAATCATCAAAATTATAACAAATAAAGGCTTGAAATATCTTGCTTTGCATGTTATGAGTCTATATAATATATTAGTTTCACCTTTTAAGTTGAATTACTTAAATAAATGAACTTTTGCACGATATTCTAATTTTCTGAGTTTCACCTGTATGTACCGAATAAAGTGAACTGAGAGAACAAGAGTAATCAAACACAAAAACAACAAACACAAAAATGTCCTAACCAATGTTGAAACCAAACCTGCACCTTTGACCATCAGTTTTTGTGAACTGACCAAGAAGACTGGTTTTCCTTGGTCCACATCCGACACAGAGCTGAATGTTCCTACACATTTTCTATTTCAAAACTTTCTTCCAGACATTAAAGCTTCTCTAGGAAAGATTTTACTGTCTTTTTTGTGGTATTCTCAGATTACTGGATGGGTTACAGTGGGGAGAAGCAGGGAAGACGGACGAGAGAGGTTGCAGGCTGGACTCAGAATGCCACATGGTAGAAAATTTTAGCAAAAAGAAATACAGGAGAATTTTGTGTAAAAATCCAACGCCAACCCAACAACAGAGATGGTCTCATCCAATCAGACACTGTGGATCCCGACGAGCATGGACTCCTCCTGTCTCTAGAGGAACTGACAAACTGAAAGCGAAGTGCAAAATCCAAAATTCACCATAAATATGACCTGATATGACCTAAGCTTTTTTCCCTTGCTGCTCACTTGGATCACAAATCACAAAAAAATAAACGTTAATGTCATAAATGGCGGCGTAATCACCAATGCCGGTAGTCCAAGATCATCAAAATCAAAACGATCAGTGAGATTCACACAAATATAATTAACGCCACTTAAGAAAAGTGAAGTGAAATCTGCTGGAGGAGCGGTGGTTTGTCATCCGGATCTCTTCCTCAGATACGACGTGAACGTGCCATCAGCTGAGCCTCGTCGCCCTGCAGCGTCACTGGGTAGCCAAGTTTCCAAAATTCAGTCAGTTGCCTCCTGCTGCCACCTGGGGCCGCTAATGTGCAACGTCGCCTTGTGCTGCTTTAACTTCTTGATTGGATTCAAAGGACTTTTTTCAATATGAAGCGGCTGGGGAAAGTGACAACTCGGCCATTCCGCTCTAATAGTCAAATTATTTTTCACAACACCGAATAATACTCTTCATAATAAATCTTAATGTGTGGTAATAATGCTTTTAAACTGTAAAAATGGGATTATATTTGTCTTTTTTTTTACATTTTGCAAAATTTGAAGACCTGGAAAAGAAGAAATTCATACTCCAGACCTCTGTAGCAACACTTTCTTTTTTTTTCTTTGTACCTGAAAAGAAACGAGACACTCGTGACAAAACACACACTGAAAAGACACCGCCTTCATTCCTCCAACAGCTTTAAGATAGGAAGCAGCACAAATAAAAAGCTAAGGCAACGGAAGTGCTCTTGCATCTAAGGTTGTTTTTAATGCTGAAACTTCGTCCACTCCACATCGAAGAGACACAACAAGCACCAAACTATGTGACTCATGAGCGGGGAACTGAGCTTTCTGAGAACATTATTTGTCTTTTCCGGACTGGTGGATTATAACTTACAAATGACAGCAACTTTCTCGTTTTGTTTTTTTTTTTTCTCCTCCTTCTTCTTCTTCTCCTTCTTCTTCTCTACACAACTTGTAAGCATAAAAAATACGATGCAAGAGCGTAACAGTATATTCTGCACAGATCCTCCTGGAGATAACATCTATGAAAACATAACTTAATGGGTCACGTCATAAGCGAGTCATAAAACAGTAAATTACAAAGGCAGCGGAAAAACTCCAGCATATTTACAGTTTGTGTTTTATTCAATACAAATTTAAATGTGTGTTTGTGTGTTGGGTTTCTGTTAATGGAAGGAGTATGGACCGTTTTAGAGATATCCAAGTGGGAAACCAGCAGCGTACAATCAGGTTTGGCCCCCTGTGGGTCTGGGAGGTGGGGGGAGGGGCACGGGTAGTGGTGGTGGTGGGTGGGTGGGTGGGGGTTCAGGGGCTGATGGGTAAGTTTTGCGGCCCACCCGCCAACCCAGAAGTCTCTTCGATTTCAGGCTCTTCGGGAGAGCTGGGGGAATCCGTCACCCGGTCGCTCTCCTTCTTGTCCAGGTCTTGTTGGGCTTGGATCTTCAGGATGAGCTCCTTGATCTCCTCGCGCTTCGTCTTCATCCGTTGCTGAGGAAACCACTCGGACAGATTCACTGGCAGATGGAAACTGGGAATCGGATTCTGCAGGGAAGAAGACAAACAAAAGAACAAGTTCGAAAACGTCAGGTGAGCCGATCTCTGAAAGATGCAGGTTTCCACCGGGTTTTCCAATTCTGGTGAGCCAGATGTTTAGAAATCTGTTGGATACAAACCGCCTCTGTCTGATTCCTGATCTTACTGAGAGAAGTTACTTGATGTGAAGCACAAAGGCTGCATGTTATCACAATACAATTAACATGCAGCTATGAAAACTAACTATTAATGAAAAACCCCAAACTAAGAAACAATGGCATGAAATAATTCTGGACTGTACACCCTTATGGTTTCTTACAAGGTTGTTAAATTCCAAAATAAAAGACATCTGTATAAAATTTGGGATCTATACTTGAAATACGTTTGGTCCTGATCTTGCAGATTTAATTATTGTTCACTAATTAAGCTCAAATTGCCATCAAATAGACACAGGTTTAGTATTTTGTTGTTTATTTACCTCCTGAACGATTTTGAATCTGTCTTATAAACTTGCAACCCCAGGCACGATTATTGTAATGTATCATGGAGCATAATCACCCGTTTTATTATAAAAACATATTGTTGTATTAATATAATAGATACTTTTTCTTAGAAAGGGTAAAAATAACATTAATATTAGTTATCACTGCTGGTTGTGTTGATAATCTGTTGTCTTCACCGTGTCTGTCATTTTTTGCACCCTTTTCTTTTGCTTTTCCATCTTCACCAAAAAAACAAAAAACAATTCTAGTGATCAACAGAACAGAAGTGGAAATATTCTGATACAACGAGCTGGAAGATACTTTAATATATTCTTGTAATGTGACCCATTTGAAAAATTCAATAGACATTTCAAGAGAATTTATTAAATTCTCTGATTTTCTGAGTTTCCCTTCAGGATCAATAAAAGTACCTTGGTATTTATCAGCAGCCGTAATGAAAGGACATTACAGAGTGGACGGCCCTGATGTCAAAATGAAGTTGGATGACTTCCACGAACTCAAAATGTTCTTTCTTACTAATTTGCCGTTTGTTTTGCACACTGCTCTGCATTCCAGTTGGACTGAAAACACACTGATGCAGTGAACAGGGTTCCCGCTCTGTGACAAGTGTAAAATTCACTAAGTTTTCCATGTTTTTCCACGGCTAAAATGTTGATTTTCCATGGCCTGTATAAAAGGCATCATGGTGTTTTTTTTTTCCTTAACCAAAAATTAAAAAAAAAAAAAACATTTCAGATTCAGCTCTTAATAAAGTGTACTTATTCTGTTTTACTCTGCAGGGCAAGTGAACATAACTCAAACACAATGGAAAATAAATTTGGTGTTTGGTGTCATTTTTTTTAAACGGAGGTGGACAACACTGTATGATACTGCATGACTTGATTTATTTAATTCCCTGACGTTCCCCGTCTAGAAAATCCATGATTCATGGACAACGGAGAAACACCTGCAACACAGCTAAACAATGAGGAAAATGAAGCACAAGCATAAAAAAAAAGTAGAAACGGCAAGGGAGATGTGATAATTAGATGGAGGAGGCTGTCAGTGGGAGAATGTTTGATTAAAAAAAAAAAAGGGGGGGAGGAAGGAAAGAACAACATGTTTGTTTAATTCCTGGTCTCACCTCGAAGAAGCTCTCCACATATTGCAAGATGTAGACTCCGCAGTCGCTGAAGTTATCCTGCTGAGGCACACGTGGGCTCGAGCCCTTCATCACGTCCTTCCCGAAACTCCTCTGAGTCCCTTTACGCACCTCCCACTCCACCTCCAGGTACCTAAAACAAACGCACCCTCGTTAAAACCTGTGAGAAAAGGCCCTAAATTCCTCCTGATTACTATACTGATATACTGTTGCTATTACTTATTATTACTGTAACATGAGTATTATTTAGTAATTATCATTTACATTATCATTAACTTTTTCACACATTATAAAATGCTGTTACTACTATTATTGTATTTTTTTTCCAACTGCTTTCTTGGTAATAAAGCCATGCTAAATAACAAAAAAACAAAAAAAAAAAAGCAAAAAACAAAAACATGATGTAACAGTTTAGTGTTTCCTGGAGGAGATTTCCACTTCTTCCTGTGGCTGTCAGCTGACGGACAGGAAGCAGAGCCAATCGTGACACAGCAGCGAGATCGTAACTCAGAATTCACAGAGAAATAAAGAGAAAACAGAAAGTTTCTCCATGTTCAGTGTGAAAAGATTATCTCTCTCTGTGGAGGTTGCTTTTCCATAATGTACCAGAACAGATAACAACGAATGAGCCCTGATGTCTGACTCTGATATTTGATATCAACTGTGCAGAAACCAGAGACAAACACATCAATATGATCCTTTAAAACAAACCCTGACAAGTATTTCGAAGCAGCGCTGGTCTGCTTGATAATTTCAAGAGGTGAAAGCTGCACTGGGCGATGTCTGACCACTAGAGGGAGTTGAGAGCTCAGACTCTGTTAGTCGACAAACAGAGTCAGTCCTCCTTCCGTTTTTATTGGAAATGAGGGATATAATTCACTCTCACAGGGCTCTTGTTGGATTACTTGGATTATTTTGTCTCCGACCTCCAATTCCAACATGTGGTGAAGCTGCAGATCTGAGATTTAGACACGTTTAAGTGCAAAATGTGAAGTTTTAGAGACAATCTGAGTGAAAGTGAAATGGCAAGGGAGTGAAACAGGAGGGGAGGAGGGAGCGCTTGTTTTATACTGTAGGGGGAGGAGTGGGCAAATCTAAAATCTACATTCAGCGCCAGAATTTGACAACAAAGAGAGAGAGAAAAAGGTGACAATCAGCTGAGCCCAGTGACTGGGAATTGGTTTTTATAACTGGGGGAACAAAAGTCTCCACAAAGCACCGGTTAGTTTCAGGATTGTTAGCAGGTTCTGAGCAAACGCCACTCACTCTCGCAGAGTTTTCACCACCGTTGACCTGGCAGGGCCGCGCAGGGAATCCATGATGAGAATACAAGGCCTGAAGAAACACAGACACAGTTACAGGTCAGGATCGGCCGGTTATCAAGGTGTGTATGTACAGTGATCCAAATGACTGAACCACTGACGTGTCCACTAACTTTATAGCTGAGCAAAAAAACTATGATGTTAATTTTTTTCTATACATTATCATTTCTCTAGCTGCTGTATCAAGATATATATAATTAGTTTCATGATATGTACCTACACTTTAAGTGTGTGTTGAGCTGATTCTGTTTTGATAAATCTGAATGTGAATGTTGAATTAAACTGTTGAAATCAGTTTGTCTCCTGATTTATCACAGTTTAGTTATAGAGCCAAGTGTTAATGTAGTAGCTTGTGTTTTAAGCTTTACACATTTTTAGTTTAGTCCTATAGAGTATTACAGTTTGTGGTGATACAAATAATATTGTGGCCCACATATGTTACATCACATTTGATAATAATAATAATATGTGACATGTTCAGTATTGTGAACTACTTGCTCATACCCAGCCCTAATTAAATTAATGCAACTTTGTTGAGTCATTCAGGGAAATTGGGTCATTGGGTCAAAATAATAACAACGATAATAAGGAATAACAAATAAAATTAAACCTTTTTGGTACAACAGACTGCACAAATGTTGAAAATTGGTTTAAGTGTGACACCAAAGTGAAAATAGAGACATCTGTAGTCGTTCATAGCTGATTAACCTGCATCATTCAGTTAAACTGGGATGACAGAAACATCTCTCTCACATCAGAACGGTTCAAAACAGTTTGAAAAATTGTTTTAGTAAGAATTTTTATCATGCCATAATGTAATCCTGAGAAAGTGTTTTACTTGTGGAGGGTGTACTTTGCCTCCTCCTGCACCCTGTCCTCTGTGAAAAGCCTACTGGCTAAAAAAAGGCAATAAAAGTGCAATAAAATGAAAAATATTAAAGTCAGGGAGTCCTCATGGTGCAAATAAAGTCTTTCCCCTGGCTAAAAGACCTCTGACAGATCTGCAGATGTTTGCAGTTTGCATGTTTACAGAGTTTTAAACTCACAGCCAATTAGGTTTCATTTAGGTTTTTAGAAAAGGATGGCGCCTCCTGATGATTTTCATCTACTTTGAACAGGCGCTGCTGCCCTCAGCTCCACCCCCCGACTGTAACAAAACATCTCTTAATGTTTTCTAAATGCTCCCTCTGCTCTGGGCAGGCGTGATGAGCGTTTCAGCGGGGCAACAGTGCCACCTTAAGGCCAACAGACAGAGGTGCGCTCCACTCACTGCTTGCAGAGGTTGGGTTTGGCGGTCCAGCCGGAGCTGTCAGGGTGGAGCGACTCTTCTCCCAGAGTCCCGTCCTCACTGCACTCGTCCTGCAACGCAAGCAACAAACAAGTCTATTAAATTTAATTGGAGGCTTTTACAGAAGCAATGTCTAACAAGGAACTGACTCATAACACACACACACACACGCACGTACATACAAACAGGAAATAGAGGCAGTGGAGTACCTGACAGGAGCTGTTGTCGTCAGAGAAGGTGTAGGTGTCGTCATTCCCGTTCCCTGAACCATAACACACACTGATTCTGTGCAACTCGCCTGAAGCCACATTAAAAAACACAAACAATGAGGGTTAAAAAAAAAAAAAAAAAAAACTCACACACACACACACACACACACAAAAAAACTGTCATGACATTTCACTTCACAAAACCCTATCTTAGCTCTTCTCTCTTTATAATGTATCCATAATTTCAGATTTTTCATACCTTTTTAATGCATCATGGTATTTGTCTACAAACACAAATTATAAAACCAACAGCCCGTGGTAAGTAGTGTATTGTTTATTGAAAATAACTCCAGAAACATTTAACGGAAATATGAAGCATTTAGTCTTTGTATTAACCGTGTTCTGCATTAATCTAAGAGCATACTTGCATGTGGGTCAAATAATTCACTGAGATCGCCTGGAAGTGAAAGTACCTCGACTTGATCCAAGCACATGAACTTTCACAGACTTGGTGGACGTCCATAAGCATCGGTTTGGTTTGTTTTATTTGCCTTCGTTTCGGGCTATGCTCAGTAAATATCACCAAATGTAGCCACTAATTTTATAGCTGCATTAAAACTGAAATTTCACTGAAAACACACTGGCGTTAAAATGGTGAAAACATTCAGGCCAACACTCTTTTCCAGCCCCCTTTGCTTGCCAACTGGTGGAACTACTTTATTTCTGTGTCACTACGCCACAGTACCCCACACCCCACATGCACTTCATTCTTTTGGAGACAAACTCATGCTACGTGCCTCAAATGAGCGCCACTTGCACAAATAACCGAAGCGTCCGACAACAACTCACTTGTGTATTGTGGCTCGGCGTCGACCTGGCCGTTAACTGGCACTCCAGCGGTGGCGGAAGGCTCTTGTCCCCCGTTGGTGAAGGCAAAACTGTCCTTAGCGGGGTCACCGTTGGGGTGAACCTCGGCGGACGCCTCGGGCACACCGGGGGACGAGTGCCGCGAGGAGCCCGCCACGTCTTCCCTGTCCGGGGACAGCGGACGGCAGTGGTCCAGCATGTTTTCATCTGCCGCGCCGTCTGCTGCCGGCGCCGAGCTGGGAGCCGAGGAAGCGAACGCACCCTGGTAGAGCGGGTTGGGCTCGTACTCCGGCCCCTGGAGGCCCGGGAAGCAGATGACTGCCAAGTACCAGTGAGCTCTGAGGAAACAAAGAGGAAAGATAAAATGTGTAAATAAGAGTGAATTATCTGCACTGCATACCAGAGGGATATGAAAAAAGCAAACAATTTCATTCCAAAATGAGCCAGCCACAATATGAAAAACATGACAGCAACCCTTAAATTTGCATAAAATTATCAGCATGAATTGAAAAAAGAGATTATTCTTTCTTCTCAAAGGCCAGAAACTAACTCCAATCCTTAGCTGATAAACCGAAAATACCATCACAAAAAGGAAACTAACATTCAAGAAATATTAAAATTATGAACTTTAGGAAACTCTTAACCCTATATTGTAGTATTATGAAAGGGAATTCTTCCTATATATATTGTTTAGCCCATTATGAATAAGTAAAAATTGAGTTCAGCACCACCTACAGCCTCTGCCATGTATATAATATCATAAATCATCCAAAATGAATAATTTTGGGCAAATATTGGACAAATAACAAATATCACTTTATGTGAAATCACAGGTTTTACAACTGAATAACCAGTGAGGTGAGATACACTATATTACCAAAACTATTCGCTCACCCATTCAAATGATCAGAATCAGGTGTCCTAATCACTTGGCCTGGCCACAGGTGTATAAAATCAAGCACTCAGGCATGCAGACTGTGAAACAAGACATTTATGAAAGAATGGGCCGCTCTCAGGAGCTCAGTGAATTCCAGCGTGGAACTGTCATAGGATGCCACCTGTGCAACAAATCCAGTCGTGAAATTTCCTCGCTCCTAAATATTCCACAGTCAACTGTCAGCTCTATTATAACAAAATGGAAGCGTTTGGGAACAACAGCAACTCAGCCACAAAGTGGTAGGCCACGTAAAGTGACGGAGAGGGGTCAGCGGATGCTGAAGCGCATAGTGCAAAGAGGTCGCCGACTTTCTGCACAGTCAATTGCTACAGAGCTACAAACTTCATGTGACCTTCAGATTAGCCCAAGTACAGTACGCAGAGAGCTTCATGGAATGGCTTTCCATGGCCGAGCAGCTGCAGCCAAGCCACACATCACCAAGTGCAATGCAAAGCGTCGGATGCAATGGTGTAAAGCACGCCGCCACTGGACTCTAGAGCAGTGGAGACGCGTTCTCTGGAGTGATGAATCACGCTTTTCCATCTGGCAATCTGATGGACGAGTCTGGGTTTGGAGGTTGCCAGGAGAACGGTACATTTCAGACTGCATTGTGCCGACTGTGAAATTTGGTGGAGGAGGAATTATGGTGTGGGGTTGTTTTTCAGGAGCTGGGCTTGGCCCCTTAGTTCCAGTGAAAGGAACTTTGAATGCTTCAGGATACCAAAACATTTTGGACAATTCCATGCTCCCAACCTTGTGGGAACAGTTTGGAGCGGGCCCCTTCCTCTTCCAACATGACTGTGCACCAGTGCACAAAGCAAGGTCCATAAAGACATGGATGACAGAGTCTGGTGTGGATGAACTTGACTGGCCTGCACAGAGTCCTGACCTGAACCCGATAGAACATCTTTGGGATGAATTAGAGCGGAGACTGAGAGCCAGGCCTTCTCGACCAACATCAGTGTGTGACCTCACCAATGCTCTTTTGGAAGAATGGTCAAAAATTCCTATAAACACTCTCCTCAACCTTGTGGACAGTCTTCCCAGAAGAGTTGAAGCTGTAATAGCTGCAAAAGGTGGACCGACATCATATTGAACTCTATGGGTTAGGAATGGGATGGCACTTCAGTTCATAGTATGAGTAAAGGCAGGTGAGCGAATACTTTTGGTAATATAGTGTATATAAGATAGTGAAATATAGCAAATTGATTTCAGATACTTTGTTTCCAGGCTTGCATAGGAATTGTGTTAAAAAAAAAAACAAAAAAAACATAAAAATATAAAAAACATAAAAATAATAATCAAAGTACTCACGACTCGTTGATGGGAACAAAGATGAAGTCTTTCTGGAACAGATCCACGTGCCGAGTCCACGTCTTAACCCTGTTGTGCTTCCTTTTCTGGATCCTGACAAAAAAAACAAACAGCCAAACGTCCATGAGCCAAACGCTGCTGTGAGAGAATCGGGCCTGAAATCAGCGTCACCGCGTGGCTGAGTGAGGATACTCACGGCAGATTAGTCGTGTCCGCGGCGTTCCTCCGCTCTCTCTGGTTCAGTCTCTTGTAAAAGAAGGAGCTGAACACATGGCTTCTTTGTGCGTCTTCTTTTTTCAACTTCTCTAAAACTAAATATCTAAGATGGAGAGACAACCACAGCTCTATGTCATTTCACTCTGAGGCAATGCAAATATGAAGACAATATGAAGCTGTACATTCATAAAAACAGCAGAGGTAAATGCCAAAAATTGCTAATTATCCTTTGAAGTTTCTTAATAAGCTGCAACAGAGCAAGCACTGAGTCAATTTTTCACAACGTTTTCACATTTTGACTATAAAATGAATTTTTACTTCACAAACTACGAAAAAGACGAATTGATTATCAGAATTATAATCAAAATGAAGCCATTAATAGCTCCAGCTCTATTCCACAAAACATCATCGGTGGCTGTATGAGAGCTTTTAAATTAAAAAGGGGCAATTCAGAAAAAAAAATTGCAAAAACTCAATTAATTGTGCCCCAAACAATGTAAGTTTCTCAACTACCTGAATGCTGAATTTTTTAATTTTCTTGCTGATACTGGCTATTTTTTTACATTTATAAAATGTTGTTTTCCACTAAACATCATCCGTGTTGTGTTAGGGTTTAAGTAGGATTTTTTTCATGGGTAACAAAATAGTTATGAATAAGTTGACCAAACTTACTTTAAATAAAAATCTATGATGACGTCGTTGAGGAATTCCCCATCATTAAGGCAGTGGAGGTCTTCGTTCGTTACAGATATGCCTCCTTTGGCTGGAGGAGGAGGATACACCATTAACCTGCAAGACAGACACAGCACACATCAGCACCGGTCAACGTCACAAGCCGGAGAATGATGTGGGTTTGAATCCCAAGGCCAGCTGGGAAAATTCAGGCGGCGGAGGGACCGAGTATGGCCTGATCCCAGCGTCCGCACTTTTAGACTTTGGTGCGTTCCCTGTAAGTCCATGAGGCTGCAGGGCTGCTGTGAAATCACCAAGTGTGTGAAGGCTCTCGAGGACTTTCAGCCCTTAATGAATAACTTTCTTAAGTCTGCATGGGACGTCCCAGCGTGGACAAAAAAACTAAAATAAAACATGGAGGCAGCCGCTGGCTAAAAAGTTTGTAAGCAAGTATTTTATGCTTCAGTATTACCATTTTGCAAAACAAGAAGTGAACAATAAACGCTGCAATTTATCAGACCACGTTTAGAGTAGCAACAACTGGCATCATCGTCAAGGAAATGTGGTGTTGCATAGATTTATACCCCTTCAGGCCCCTGCACGTTCACTTTATCATTGACCTAACTGCTCAGTTCAGTTGTTTTTTTGGTTTTTTTTTGGCTCCACAGGCAGAGGCGGAGAGTATCACAGTCTGCACCGGTTCAAGATAATTTACTCCAGTTTGTAATCCTGTCTGCTCTCAGAAGCCACTTATCTATTTGATTACAGCGTCTAATAGGCTACAGTGGCTCTTATTAAAATTTTGTATTTCATAGATCGGGAGCTGCACAGATTTTATGTTATCAGTCGGTCTTCCTGACTCCTGTGTCTCGCAGGAATGAGACTCTTTGTTCAATCTGAGATCATTATCTAGTGGACAAATTAATGAATGCCAACTTCCAGCCAATATCTCTCAGGGTTTCAGGTTGGGTGGAGGCAAAGGTCAGGTTAGGATTCAAAAAGTTGGCCAAAGTTAAGCTCTACTTATGACTGAAATTGGGATTTGGCCTGTCAACTCGCCACTGAAGGGCCCCTGAGCAAGGCACTGAACCCCCAACTGTCCCAGCAGAGCAGCTCACAGGTGTCAGTGGGCGTTGCGGTATAACAGAGAAAAAAAGGCAGGGCGAAAAGGCAAACTTTCCAGTCATTACCAGGGGGTGCATACCGGTCCTTTTACTCATGTTTGACTGTTCAGCTTCTGATCTCAGAACACACACAGGGTGGGTGTATGTGTGTGTGTGTGTGTGCCAAAAAACACTACAGCTGAAGGAGATTGTTGACAAAAGAATCTTTCACGTCAGCTGCGATTGTGATTTCTTCAGCAAACGTCAGAGACGAGGGCAGAAACTCTCCATTCAGCTTCTGTCACACAGCAGAGGGAGTCTGCACAAACACCGCAAAGCTACTTTGGCTCGGTCCGTCTTCCTGGCTTTTAAGAAACGACTGAATGCTTTCGGAGATGAATCAGCGTCACTGTGGTAAAGCCACGGTACGTTACAGGGAACAAGACTGCCCTCTACTTTCTTGAAGGCTGCCCACACTGGGCTTTGGTGTGGCTTTGATAATGACTTAAACGCCATGAAAAACCGACAGCAGAGGCCCTGAGCGAAACACCAGAGAGAAGAGGAGAATTTCATTTAAATGACACCAGAAGCCCAGTAACGCCTGGTCTGAGCCGCCGCTTTTATTCGGCTTTTAAAGCATCTGTAAAATGTACTTCACTGATGAACCTGAATGTTTAAAAACGAAAAATAGCTCAATCACAAAAATCAAATGTAAACACCACCAATTACTTTTTGATTTTTATGGTCTATATTTACTGTCACCAACAAAAAAAAATAGATAAAAATCAGATATAATCAGTCACAAAAAAGCTGAAAACAGAGCTTTCTGTTGCTATCTTTCCTCTTTTCTATCACAAGCTTCTTTTATCCCTGAAGGAAACTTTATACTTTCATATTATGTGATCAAGGCAGTAGATACACGCCTCCTCCACGCAAATACCACTTTTATCAGTTTGCAGGTGATAAATAGTATAAAACAGACTTGCCAGTGGATCTCAGTTTCCCCAGCTTCCTGATTTCTGAGATTGTCAGTCAGTGAGGTAATGCGACACATTTTTCCTTGAATTTCCCTCTGATAGAGTTTGAGGTTCTGTTGGTGGTTGTCTTTACTTTAGCCTACTCCGTTATAGTGGCTGTCACCGCTCATGCTAATTACCCATTTCTTCTATTTATTCCAAAAAAAAAACAAAAAAAAAACGGATTAAATAATTGACAAAGCAGCACAAACAACACTTATTTATATGACAACTGATTGGTACTGAAGTGTGAAAATGAATCAAGAGTGGTCACTCTTCAAAAAAAAAAAAAAAAACACAATCACAGCTGCCGGTGCCAAAATAAGTTTCAACTCAAACACCAAGCTGTTTTGATCAAAGTGACTCACTTGACGATCGGTCCGGTGAAGGTGGGCTGGAGCTCGGCCATGTCCTCGTCTTCGTCATCGAAGAACGTGCTGGCCTGCTGACGGGTGGCCATCCGTGTCCGTACGGGCGTGGTGACGGGCGTCACCGGGGTGACTTGTGTGACCTTGCTGACCGGGGTGACCTGGGTGACCTTGGTAACGGGGGAGACCTGGGTGATTTTGGTGAACGTCTGTGTTGGTTTCGCCTGCGGAGGTGGACGGGAGTTCATGAGGACAAAGTGGGGAAAAACAACTTTAATGATGATAGCAGTAAACTGAAATTGTAACAAAACTCTTCACATTTCTAATACAATGATTTCTCAAGTGGCCGGCTCACCTTTTCCTCCTTCTCTTTCGTTGCCTTGTTGTAATTAACCAGCCGGATGTTCGCCTCGTCGAAGGACAGCTTGGTGGGGAAGTCGCTGAGGTTGTTGGCCCTGCCGATCTCGCCCAGGATGTCCTCCAGGATCATCTGCTCGTTCATCGTCAGGCCGTTCTCGAAGATCAGAACTATGTACTTCTCGTCTGACTCTGGCGACGCAGAGAAAAGGGAGTTTCAGCGAGATTCAGGATTCATCAGTACGTTGACAGGGAATTTGACGTTTTGGTGAACATAAAGGCTAGAGCTTGGGCTGCACAATTAATCGAATTTGATTTGATTTGATTTTTTATTTTTATTTTAGACTTTATTTGAGCAGGGACAGTACACATTAATTAACATCTGCAACAGCTGTAAATGTGTCAGTGTTAGCCAAAGCTAATTTTCAACTGTAGTCCCTGGGCCATGATGTTAAATAGGCAAGAGCTAGAGGAAGAGAAGCCAAATTAGAAAGCACAAAAGCATGCAGATTAGTTAATTAGTTAAAAACAAGGTTAAATATATAAAAAAAAAAAATAATAAAATAAAACAAAAAAATAAAAAATGGAAGAAAAGGTACATAAATCGTGATCACGATTTTGGCTGCCATTAAATGAGCCTGATTGTCGGCGATATTTACATTTAAAATGCGGGCTCTGCTGCATATCTAATCAAGCACTTTCTCAGCCAGTAGTCAGCCAACCACCAGGGGGCGAACGCATGGTTAAGGCTTCATTAAGCTGCCTAAATAACAAGCGAGTGCACCCTGCAGCGGCAGCCTCAAGTTACTCGGTGGACTGATGAGAGCGAGTCATGTCGGGAGAAGAAGGTACGGCAGCGATTGGAGATGAAGAGCACCACGGTGAGGAGCTAGTGCCTCAAAAGGGATCCACATCCAGTGCCTTTCCTGTATGAGCTGTAATTGTTTCCACTGAGTTGCACTTTGTGTTTGCACTCTGTAATAGCATATTTATTCAGTTAGCCCTTGGTAAATTTTAAATTCTTGGGTAAATTTTATTTTTTTTATTATTAAGCATTTATTCTTATTTAAAGTTTCATTTTGCACCGAAAACTGTTCACATATTGTTTGTTTAAAAGTAGTGCAATAAAATTACAGATGCTTTCCCTAACATGATGAATAATCGTGATGAATAATCGTGATTACAATACTGATCAAAATAATCATGATGATGATTTTGGCCATAATCGTGCAGCCCTAGCTAGAGCCATCACACAGCAACAAATAAGCACTTGACGTTTGGACATTTTCATCTGTTACATCTGTCTGTATTTAGGCTTTGTAAGAGAGAGAGAGGGAGAGAGACAAAAAAAATCATACTGGCTTTGTTTTTCATGTGCAGTAACAGTCATTGTTGTATTTATGCAATTATCATCAACTAAGATCCATGTTTAATTCATTTACCAACTAGAAATCAATGTTCTTAACACCCTCATATATAATCACCTGGCTACAACAGTCTAATAACTTCTGTACCAGTGAAATAAACAGCAAAATCAATCAGCAGTCCCAATAAATCAAAGTGCGCAGTCTGTCTAGTCCCACCATGAATTTGCAGAAATGACATCGACGCTCTAATCATGAATTGATCATTTAATGATCACATAATTCCAAAGTGATGTTTCAGTGTAATAAACATAAACATGCTAGCAACAGGCTTACGATTTACAAATGTGTTGATCAAAGTGTTTTTCATGCTTTTGACCTGTTTTGCCTTCCAAACACGTGGCAATGCAGTGACGTTTGAATATGTAATCTCAGCCCAACTTTATAATTTTCCAGGATCTCATGGCCATTTTCCAGGACATTTTTTAGGTTTCTGAATTTTCCCAAGACTGGAAAAGTAGTCCATATATTTGCAGGATTTCCAGGTTTCCCAGGCCGCATGGGAGCCCTGATAGAGCTGAATTTGGCGTTTGATCACAGTGACTCTTGCTTGTGTTAGAAAATAAAACACACTGAAAGATAAAGTGCATCAGGTGAGGGTGAGGTGTGTACTCACGGTTCCCGGCGGAGTCGTACCACTGCCCGCCCTTCTCCTGGGACATGTTGAGCTGCGTGCGGAGGCGAAGACACTCCTCGGGGGTTGTCTGGAAGAACAAGACGGGGAGTTTCCGGACGCTACACCACTCGCAGCTGATCAGCTCCGACGCCCGAAGGCTCACCTTCTCCAGGGCATCCATCTCCGGGCCTGGCCAAGAAAGAGCGACAATTTAGTTCAGCTGAATCTCTCGTATCCGATACGTTCAATTCGGTTTGCAGACGGAATTGGGCTTGAACACTAAAACAGTTACAAAAATACATACATACAGATTAACATCACTTGATAAGAGCAGACAGCAAGTGGAAAAAAGCCTGATATAGTCGTCATCACACAGTGAGTGCCTTTGCTCTGTGTCTGAGGAAATAAAAGTCCACACCAGGAGGGGGCAATGGTCTATCAAAAAAGTGAAATGGAAGCCTGAGGATTGATCAAGAAAATCAGAAGATCAAGAAACAAAAAAAGCGCTCTGATCTGGTCAAATGGTTTCGTTTTTTCTTGTGGAAGGAGGTCTGTTTTCCACAACTGGCCGACCAGGCGGCTTGCAAGACAGCACAACTCGATTTCCATTTTTCCTCCTCTTGTGCCCTGAAACCTCTCCCCTACAGAAAGCCTCCGCCACTTATTGAACATGCTGAATCAGTCGGGAAGCCGCTGACAAGGGCAAATGAAGGCGGGACGCGCTGCACAAACCATCAGTCACAACGGTTTACCCGCGGGACGACGACGGCCGATCGCCGACACTCGACTTGGGGCTTAGCAGAGAAGATACACGCCGAGGCAGCGCGTCTCGTTTCATCAGCGTCATGCGGCTCTCACAATCTACCTTTCACAGTATTCTGATTATCTACTGCCGAGTCAGATGGTTTTAATGCATTTAATCAGATTCATCATGATCTGGGCGGCAACGTTTACAACATTTGGCTTCTTCAGTTGTTATAAGGATGGACATATTCATTTAAAAAAAACACCAGAAACATTTCTTAGGATTAGCATGCTGAATAATTTAAAACGGCAGCCACTAGGAACGTGCTGTTGCCGCTTTGTTATTTTATTTTATTTTTTTTTTTCCCCCTCGTTCACACAGAGGCATAAACACTCGTGTCAGCCATCGGACGCTGGATCTAGGCAAATTCTGATGCCAGACACACTCGCCATCAGACGCGAGTGCAGCAGGGTCAACCGACTTTAAAGGGAGTGCTGACTCAGTGGCTGATGAGCAACGGCTTCAGCTGAGCTCTGAATCTGCTGTTCAAGGGTGAAACCGGGACAATCAGGACCAATAACGAAAGCCTCATCCCAGACTTCAGTTATTTTCCCTCTGACTCACATCAGTAACCTCACAGGCGGGTTCACCAGCCTCCCCAATTTATTTTCCTTCTTTAAAAAACTAAGAGCGCGCCACGAGGACCACAATGCACAACATGTTCCTGACTTTACCGTGATATTCTGACTGATTGATTTTTATTTTTGCTTTTAAAAAAAGAACCACATTTTTTCCCTGCGGGTGAAATGAATCAATTTGACCAAGTGAACAAGATCACTCGTGTTTAAAATCTTGAAATTCTTATCAAGATGTGACTAATGGTGTTTTTTTTTTTTTTTTTATTTTGTAGCAATTCAGTTTGCTGCTTCCTGTTGTGGTTCATATCTCAAGCTGGTATTTTTGTTGTTGCTGTGCATTTCCTTGGACAGGATGATGCCACAGATGTGGAAATTAAGTGTACCAGTCTCCGCTAACCAGCCACAATCCCCTGCTTTCCCCTTCCATATCGCTTTGTGCCAACTGTAAAAAAGGCAATGCTGCATTTTATTTTTTTTTTAAATGGCAGAAGAGCAGAGAACAGCCAAAACTGAGGGTTCGATTGCACTCCAATGATGTCCAATGTAAGCTCACAGCGTTATAATACAGAATGCACAAAAAAAAAACTGAATCAACTGTTTGCTGTCACATACCTTCAGTTTCAAGTTGGATATGATCAATGGAAAACTGAAAAAAAAGGAGAAGAAGGTCATTTATTATAGAGGTAACTGCACTTTGTGTTGCAAAACCATTTCCAGACCCGCTTTTCTTGAGTTGATTGGAAGATTTTGGTTTGTATTCAGGTAGAGACATAACTAACATATAACCAAATATACATAATATAACCATAACTGCCATATAGTATATATCAGGGTGTCTGTCTACAGGCATCAGAGGGTTAAGTTTACGGTTTTTAAGACCTCTTCAACATAAATTTTGACAAAATTTGAGACTCGTTTTGGGAGAAATCATTTTTTATTAGCATTGCAGGTTAGTGTAAAGGTAAATACGATGTATGGGTCTCGTGCTGAGGTCAGCTTGAGGTAGGAATATGTTTGGTTATTGACGACATGATTCCTTTAGTTTATTTTTTTAACAATCTGGAACAGGTAAGTTCGAGGGTATTTGTACATTTCTCTCTACAGATGCCAAAGTGAATAATCCGGTTTCTTGTGTGCACGTAAATGTCGTACATGAGAGTAAATGTAAAGTGAGTTTACAACAGGCATTTTCCCAACAGGTTATGTTTATGTTAGTATAAAGAAAGTATCAGCTTCAGTGGTATTTGGATGAGCATTTAGTGGATTTAATATTTACTAAATTGAATTGAAGACATTTTAAGGCTTTTTAAGGAAGTGTAGACAGCCTGGCATATACACTATGCACTCTTAACATAATGCACAGCACTGGACAGCTGCATAGTTTCCATACTTTTCTGGACTTTTTCTGCAACTCTCAAACTTTTCCAGATTTTAAAAATGGTCAAATTCCTTTTCTGTGATTTTACAGATTTCCCAGCAATCAGTGCAGGAGTCATATGTTACAGATCAAAGTCCTGCAGTGAATGCTGTAGTGTTTGGTGGCCGTATTTCACCGGGCGTAGACTTGAGTGCATCAGATGGGAGAGATGGAAGTACTCACAACGACAGGCTTTGTCACCATCCTGCGCAGGGTGCCCACTCTTACGCTCCGACACTCCAGTATTATGCTGGCGCACTTACTCGGCACAAATTTGGGTTTCTTTGTCCTTGGTGCAAACTGCTCAGGAGGCTGATTTCCAAACTGCACAGAAAGAAAAGCAGATAACAGGCTTTGGAGAGAGAATTATGAGAGTACGCTTCTTGTTATACTTCACTGCACATTCAGGCCTAGTTGCACAGAGCTGTGCAAGAAGAGCGGGTATGGCTCCGGTGTCGCTCAACAGACGCAAACACTGCCATAGTTGGGGGTTCAATTCACTGTACAGTGCAATGACTCGAGCAAGGCACCACCGCACAGGATTGGGGTTTCTACTCCCACAGGGTCCAGAATTTAGTTTTGCTTACTGACGTTTTCCCTGTGGAGAAAAGAGTACATACTTTTATTTGACTTCAGTGCTGCACCTGCTGGCCTAGTTTGCATTGGGGCTATAAACCAAAAAAACACACACAGATTCCAATCATCACCCTGGACTGCTGCCAAGCCAGACCAGAGCGTGATCATGGAAGACTCGTTTTCAAACAAAAGCCACCGTGATCTTGCCACAAGTACTGCTGGAGTTCCTCTTAAATAGGAAAAAAAAACATGAAAGGGACTTTTTTTTGCCCAGACACCTTTGTTTTACTAGACAACATTAAAAAAATATCATAAACCAAATCTGAGTGCACCACCACCCTGACTACACTCTCTGTACCCCAAACTACTCAGCATGCCACCCTTAAAGGACACTCTGCTGGGACGTATTCATTAAGCAGATATGCTGGGATGTCCTGCAGTGATGCAACAAAACAGTATCAATAAACAGTGAAAATAAACCGATATATAATTGCATTTTATTTTCCCTGAGACCAAAGCGACGTGAAGTATCTCGTCCGGCATCTTCTGGCCCAAAGCGACACTGTAAGCAATGAGGAGCGTCATGTGGCAACATCAGATTGTGTGAATCAACCAATACTGGCACATTCTATCAACCTGACCCGACATTTATACTAAAATATCAGCAAGACCTGTCTACTGCACTGCCGTTTTCTCTGCATGCCACAACACAACAGGGCTCGAAGGGTATTTACTTGTGGAGCTCGAACTGTCAAAACTTTACGTGAGGAAAAACTCAGTAGCGACAGCTCTTTCGAAAAATAATGACACAGATATACAAACACGCTACAGACTTCAGCTTCGAGGAGTTTGGCTATTTCCCGTTTAATAACACCGGCAAACTGTATCTTTCCACCCAGAAATAGTCACAGCAAACAGATACAGTTTGTCTGGGCTCTTTGGGCTGCTGCTGTTGAGTTTTCCACGTGTAATTTTTTTTTTTTTAACCTTTGAGCTCAACAAATCAGTAACCAGCCACCCCCGGTGTTTAGGGGCAGCAGCAGACGGAGGAACTTGTCGCAGACTGGAAACCTCACCAAATCACATATAAACCACTACAAACTACTGGATGGACAGACTGTGCTGTTCCTTTAAAACAAAAATCTTAGACTGAAAATCAGGATTTCAGCAGCTACGGAGAAAAAAAAAAAAAAACAAACAACGCACCTGATCTTTCATACGGGGTCTCCGGGGTATTGTGATTTTCGTGTTGATGTCTTCGAACAGTTCCGTGTTCATCTCCTCTTGTTCTCCTGTGCTCTTCACCGCAGCCTCCACTCTTCCTCCAGAGGGCGCCGGCGAGGAGTGGGCGGAGTCAGCGGGCCGAGGGGAAACGCTGTCCAGTCTGTTGACGCTTTCTGTGCTGGCGCTGTCGGCCTCCTCCTCGTCATCACTGGACAGGACGACTGTAACGGGAACATCAGAAATGACTGAACGTGTGTTTTTTAAAACCTGAACTATGACTTGGTGATGATTCAATTTTAATTCTTGTTACAGTTAATCCATAACCTTGCCTTTTTTTCCTGTATTTCATTTATGTTTCACTCTTTTAGATTTCTTAATATCTTATGAAGAACTTCATTGTCTCCAACTGCCTCCTTGCAAAGGTCTGTCATGCAAGAATGTTTCAAAAGTGGTATAAAAGTCTTTTTTTTTTTTTTTTAACCTGTATGGGAACAAATGGCACCAACCTATCTGTGAGGCAATGAGGGGAACCTGAAATGACGAGCGTTTCATGTCATTGCAGTTGATACACATTTTCCATTTTGAAACCCCAGACTTACTGCACTTGCTTGAAGACTCTGATTTGTTGTTATAATATATGCCAATACCGCCTGGGCAATACGACTGTAATCTAGGTCATGTTGCTGTACAGCCCAAGACGGACAATGTGGGTCAGCGAGTTCACACGTCGTCATGGTGAATCTATTCAGGGACACACAGATGTGCTTGCTTATTTGACTGAAAGACTGAACATTTTCTAACTGTTGTGAGGCCACTGATGGGGGCTGTGATGCATTTTAAGGATAAAAAACACATGGATGTCATTTCGGTTGTGTTCAGCATTTCAGTTTTTTTTTTTGCACTGCCCGTAGCCAGTTAAGTTACTATGGGGGTTGGAGGGGGTAATTACTTTCCTGCTTTTTGTGTTCCTCAGCACATCCCTGTAAATGGCACTAATAAAAGCAGCCCTTAGACAAGGGCTCTACGCGCTGGAGTGTGATGTAGTGTGGGCACGGGGGATAGCAAACTGACAGGTTGTCGAGGAGGACAACTCACAATTTAATCCTCTCCGCACTTTGTAGCAATTTACATGGCCACGGGTTGACATGAAGCCCACGACAGCAATATTTGTATTAATTTACCCAAAAAACATAAGAAACCCCTGTGCTCTTTAGCTCAGTAGACAACCGATTATGATGTTAGAGGAAAAGGAGGGATGAGCAGCTGAGAGCGAGTGCATCATTTGGGTTATCAAGCTTCAGATTTGGTCGATTTAGGACTGGATGATAAGTACAAACACCTCAAATATTGTGATGACAACGTAGGAATGACTGCGGATGCTACTGATATTTACAGAGAAGACATTTTTGATAAACAGTCATGAGTAATGTGGACAGCATGAGCAAGCAGATTGAGGTAAATAACGGAGAAACTCAAGTTATCAAAATTTACTATAATGCAGCCTGACATCACATTTGCCATATGACAGTATCACAATATCCAAAATCCCACATGATAACTAGTCTCATATCACTGTGTTGATAGAATATTGATATATCGCCGAGCCAAAGGTTGAATTTGACCTGTGACACTTCCAGAAGGCTTGACAGTAAATTTGTATAACACATGGAAGCAGCATCCCATCTTTGTCTGTCTCTTATCTATGTCCCTTATTCACTAACAACTGTGAATATGCTGCAGTTGATTTAACTGGAAACAGAAGCAGGTGTTTGTGGTCTGTGGAAGCCAAACACACCTCGCACCCTACAGCGGAGGTATATTTATCACAAACGCCGTATTTATCTTAACAACAGCGCTGTAGCAGTGGCTTTAAGATGCATTTTGCAGTGGAGTGGTCTAGTAGGAGGAGAGACCGCCCTGTAACTGTAAGGCCACCGGTTCGATCCCCGCAACAGCTTATCTGTCCATCGGCATTCATCGCAATACACAAAATTGCAATACCACCTTCAATGCCGCGCTGGAGGATTGATTTTAATACTGGATGTTGATTCATGTTTTGATATTTTCACTGGATCTTTCCTGCGAGCTGGAAGTGTGTCTCAGCCTCACCTCCAGACGGCTCGTAGCTGCAGGATGGGGTGATTTAATGAAAATGGAGACGGAGGAGGACTGAAATACAAAAAGACCTGTTGTCTGGCTCCGACAGTGGGCTGCAGCAGTCTGAGTTAAACAGCTGAAAGCACGGGTGCCGCATAAACAACAGCCATATTTCAAATTGTTCACCTCAACCGGTTGATAAAACGTAAGCCGAGAGAGAAATATGGAATTATTGAGGCGATGAAGACGAACACACAGCTGACATCAAACCCAGCTGAGCAGAAGTTGCAGCAAAACACTGGTTTGGCTGTGCAATGATACTGAATTTTTAGGTATTAAAAGCGAATATTTTAGTCAAAGCCGAAGATCTGGTGTCATGACAACAGCCATATGTGCAGTCCATGACCAAGACATTCAAATCCTACTTTCTCTCTGACTGCAATTTACTGTTTAAGAGATAAAAAAAAAAAATTATATAAGGCTTCTGTTTATGTTGTAGAGAAACATGGAACAAGTTTTAAAGCTGCACACTTCTGTCTAAAATGACAATCCCAATTCAGCCCTCGATTAAACAGTCACAACAATTAGTTTCATTGATTTGAGGGACAAAATGATTTTAACAGCACTTCTACTATCTCATATTAACATCCCGACTATTTTCAACAACAAAAGGCATGTTAAAATTGATGAAATGAAATTACACATTTCAATATTTGCCAATACAACAGTATTTTATCAGTAATGAACATGGAAACCAGAGGCACAGTGTGTGATTATGCAGCCCTGACAGCCCACTGGCTGTGTCTGGTTCCCTCTCTGTTGTGAGTGCACGCAGAAAAATGAACCGAGCAAAGGAACAGACTACATTTGAATTAGAGGTGGGCGATATAGACTTAAAATATCGCCACAATATTTCATGGTTCTTTGCAGTAATGATATTCAAGATGATATGAAAAAAAAATGACAATAACCAGAGTGTTTCCTACAGAGTGACACTGCAGAGCAGGGGGGGAGTAATAGTTGAAGATGAGTCTAATTTCTTACTATTTCTTATTTCACCATCTTAATTCTAGTTGTAGTTAATCTAGTTTGCCTTTCTACTTTTTAATGTATAACTCACTCTTTTTTTAGTTTAGTTTTTATTTAGTTTATTTTTTTTACATGCCCCTATTTATATACATATATTTTTTCCTTTTTTTGTAGATAATGTTTATTAATTTATGTCTTAAATGTTTATTGTCTGTACCGAGGGTCTGAGAGAAACGCAATTTCGATCCTCTGTATGTCCTGTTTATACAGTAGAACTGACAATAAAGCTGACTTCCTCCATCTTAATTTAGTGTTGTTTTTTTTCTCTGTTTTAACCTGCTCACCTTGCCTTCCCCGCCCAGCCAAAAAAACACAACTCATGCCTTGAGTTTTTTTTACCCGTGATCTCATTTTCACGACAGCCAGGTGAGCTGCGTTTGTTGTTAATGACAGATCAAACGGTCGGTGGTACTGAATGACGCTTCCTTTGTCCAGCAATCTGTCCTAGCGAGGCATTTAAGGTGCCAACAAAGGTAACAAATTCTGACTCTCAGGTCTACTAAGAACATGCGTCTGGTTACATGTTGATAGTGACCACAAAGAGAGGTGGGGCGGTGGGAGTGATGTGAAACTAATGGCGCTGATGGGAAACCCTGAATGGGTTTAATTATATTTGGGTGGCCGTTAATGTACGTGGGCGGTGTGGAAAACATCAAACTGACTCCTGCTCTGTTTGTTGCCGTGGTGAAAGACGCTGGATGCTGTGCGGCCGGGTATGAAAATGCGTCATCATGCAACATGTCATCATGCTGCAATATTGTTCATATGCACTGTTTATATTATATGTATATATATATATATATATATACCGTTTATATTTATATAGGCTGTTTACATTTTTCTTTATATTTTTATATTTATTGTTTATATATATATTTTATATTTATTATACATATACTACTTATATACATAGGCTGTTTATTTATATTTATTATATATATAATATTTATACTATTTATATTTACATACGCTGTTTATATTTATTTATATATACTGTTTATAGTTATACATACTGTTTATATTCACACATATTGTTTATATATACTGTTTATATTTATATTCTATATATACTTATATTCTATATTTACACTTTTTTTTTTTTTTACCTTGCTTTATTTATTTATTTAGGCTTATACCGGGACCTGAGTGCTAATTTCGTACCACTAGCATGTAAATGTGAGCTGGTATGACAATAAAGTTCCTTGAATCCTTGAATCCGTGAAACGATCTGATACGGCACAGCCCTAATTTGAATTAAGTGAGTAGTTAAAAAAACAAAACAAAAAAAACATTATTGCAAAGTTCATTACCAGCTTCCCACCCGGCATTAAAGCTCACAGAGGTAACCGTTCAGTCCAACCTCAGTTAGCTGACGGTGCTGAGCCATACGGTGCAGCAGAGCATCACGTCTTGCCAGAGGTATCACTGCCTCTCGTTTCCTGCTGCCGTACTTACAAAGTGATGAATGGGATCATTTCTGAGAGAACTTTAATTTATTTTTTTGAAGGGAAAAAAAACTCAAATTCATCATTCAACACTTCTAAAATGTAGCGGAACGAACGTGTAAGTGTTATCGTTCTGTCAACCACATAATTAATATCTCTTGTACCATAATTTGAGGTGATTTTGTGTTATCCATCAGTCCAGCAGTAGGTGTCCCATTTTTCAATTTGGAATGAAACACCTTAGGAGGCAAACTGGGCCGCAGGGTAATAGGATCATTCTCCTTCTTTACAAATAAGGATTAATGTTGTAGTGGGTTGTGCACAAATTTCATCAAGATTAATTCAAGATTTTTTAGGACCTTTTTTTTTTTTGTGACAGAAGTGACAGAATGAAATATAAGTCCAACTGAGCCAAATATCCAAAGGAAAATGACAGCAGACCTCTTTAGAATTAAGCTGCACAACACAAAACAAATAAAATATGGATTCAAGACAAACATTTTAGCTACAATCAAGAACTTTTAAACCCTTTAACATTATATTAACATAACCTAGTAGCAACAACTGGAAATTTATTTGGTTGATCGCCAACATTCATGTCGCCTAAAGGATGAAACATGTCAAATTTTGGTGACCCAGAGGGGCATGTGCATTACAAATAACACTTGGTGGTGGTGGTTGATGGTTCCTGTGTGTGGCGAGTTTGAAAGAGAGAGAGAGAAAGAGAGAGTGTGTGTGTGTGTGTGTTTGCATGTGTACACATATGAGTGTGTCTCAGCAGCTTCCCTTTGATCAGTAAAGTGAGTCTGAGGCCAGGGTTGACCTGACTGTGGTGGTTTACCGGAACATAAACAAAGGCGGAGCTACGGGGCTGCAACCAAAACGGCTGCATATTAAACCTGTTCTTTCTGCAAAGTCCAAGTTCATATTGGACTTGGTCGCATTCGTGCGAGAGAAGGCTTTGCATCCACAGACTGACAGGCAAAACATTTTTATTAAGTAGATATTTTAGCCTGAGTGCCGCATATTAAAACACTTTTTTTCCCCCATTCAATCAAGTTGGGCGCTGGGCCTAGGAGTTTATCTTAGCCACATTCTCACAATGCCAGCGAAAACACTGTTTGTAAAAAGTCCTTTGAGGTGTATTTTTGTGAGGAAGGGCTATATAAATAAAACTGGCGTCACTTGACTTACTGGGGTCGTTGAGTTCGTGCTGCTTGGCTGCCGCCGTCCTCTTGCCTTTGGTCGAGATCCGGGACACGCAGCAGCTTGACGTCCCGGCCAGCGCCGTGTGCCTGCCGTTGTGCAGAGGCACGAGGTTCCCCCTGGTGCTGGTGATTCGTACCGGCAGGATCTCCATTCGGGGGACCCTCATGGTGGAGGCCGGGCTGTAGAAGTTCTTGCTGATCTGAAGGCTGTTTGGTCCGGGGGAGGGCTGGGAGCGGATGGGGGGTCGGGGCGTCGGGGACGAAGGCGTGGCCTGCTGGGCGTGCTGACAGGGCAGCAGCGCCAGGCTGTTCCCACAGTTCTGACACTTGCTGCTGTCCTCGCTCGGCTTGTTGCACTTCCCGCACACCGCTGCGTAGACGTTTGGCCGGAGGGGCTGCCAGCAGAAAACGCTCGTTAATGTCAAGCAGGGAGATTCTTCAAATCTTAAATCAAATATCAGCTCAAGAAAACATTGCCTTGACATCGATTAAGCTCTGGTGGTAGTGGTGAAATTTACTCTACACAGCTAGGAAAGTACCAAATATGAATTAAAGTGTGTCCATCAATATTTTGAGGTTGTATGCAGGGTTTTTACAGGTCAATTTCTGGAAAGTCATGGAAGAGTCTATTTCATACAGGGCAAGTCAGGAAACAATAAATTCTTGGCACAAGTCATGGAGCATTATAATATTCATTTTCTGTTTGTGTTCCCCTGCAGAATAAAACACAATAATAAACTTTGATAAGGCTTCTGAATCTGAAGTATGTAAAATTTTGGTAAATGAAATAACCTCATGTTGCGTTTATATACAAAATGGAAATTCAACATTTTAGTCATTGAAAGTCAAGGAATGGTCAGGGATTCTGTATTCGACAGAGTGGGAGCCTTGCACAAGCTTTTATTTTTGGCACGTGGCAATGTTTTCATTTAGCAAAAAAATCCAAGCTTTCATTTCAGTTTTAGATCTCAGTGTCAGTGTGAGGGGAACTTAGTGTTTCTCTTCTTTTAGTTGTACACACATTCCAATGAAAAAGCACCGATTGAGTGCAGTGTTTCCCTTATGATCATTTAACTGCGGCAGAAGCTGGAAACTCTTGAGTCTCAACTCTACAATCTACAAAGTGCTCCAACAAACACTGTAACGTGATCGTTTCAGGGATTTAGCTGAGACCCTAATCCAGAGTGAGTCTCAGCAGAAGGAGTTTCATTTCTCAGATCACCAGCACTGCAAACAACCATTTACAGGGAGTGCAAAGGTTAACGCCACAGCGGGGCCTGAAAATATTCAATAACAATTCTGTGGACAAAGAATGATCACGAAATTGAAAAGATTCATCCTGCAGTGAGCCAATTTAAACCTATGGCCAAAACATTGCTGCAGGCATACAAATAGAAATCATTTCATTACTTTGTTGAAGTTATTCCGGGGCAGGAAAATTCCTAAAAAATGTAAATAGTTTTCAGTTTAATCAGTGAAATATTTTACTCCACTCAAGGCAAACTTTGTTTCCCGAGCTGGACAGATGGTGTTTTGGAATTAAGCCTTTCAATTAGACTGTAAGTCCGGCTTATTTATCAAGAGACGGGTTGATGACAGCACAACGAAAGGTGAAATGAAGTAAAAACGACAAGCTTTAGATGGAAATGATTTCTTTAGCTATCTGTGGCTCCAGCTGCACTGCCGGTGGTGCGGCTGAGAGGGTAAGACGGTGGACTGATGAGAGGCCAGATGAGACGGGACGATGGACAGAGACAGGCTTGAGAGCGGAAAAGCACAAAGGAAGAAAAAAGTTCGGGAGGGAAAAGGAGACTGGGTGCTTTTCCATTACACAGTATCTGCTCTGCTCGCTTTACTTTTCTAGATTTCGTTTCCCACTGCAGATAGAGCCTCAAAACGGCAAAGCGTCGCCACTCGCTGTGGGCGTGTTGACTAGTTTTACATCTGTTCTCTACCACAACCAACATAAAGGTTTAATTTAAAAATAAATAAACAAATAAATACATCAACACCAACAACTCAAAAGGGCTGCTTCACATGAACATTATCGGTGTAACTAAGAGATTTGCAGAAAAAAAAAATTCTTCAAATAGATAGATTATCAACTATGACGCAAGTTTTCTCATAGTAGGCAGCGACCACCAGGGCTTCTCTGCTCAGTTTCTCTCTGACCAATCAATGGCCTGCAACGTTTCGAGTCACCTTTCAGTATCAGCTCAGCTTGCTTGGAGCTTCAAAGAAGGCGGGTTCAAAAACAGTGAATGAATGAATGAACACAATGCAGCTCAAAGTGCTTTACAATTCCATAAAAACAAAGCATGAATTTTAAAACGGTAGCATCCAGCACCAGATGCTATCCCGAATTTTTACCTTATGGAAAACAAAAAAGTCAGTAGAGCCGAGGCGAGCTGAGCTGATACCACGTAATGGAAAAGGGGTTAAAGAGAGAGGTGCTGCCAGCCACTCAGGGTCAAAGACATTCCTCATAAAGCGCCTTGCTAAACTGCGTAAACCGTGACTCCACGATAACAGTTCCTCATATGTAGGAAAGAAAACATGTCTGAGTTTTGTCTACAGGCTGCAGCGACACCAACAACAGCCTTCAATCTGTTAACAAGCAGCCACTCTAGCTGTTTAACAGGGCTGCACAACGAAATCGAAACACTACTATACTTGTACTAAGGTCAAGTGCAATATCCAAATCACAGGAGCTGCACTATTTTGATAAAAAGGTCAAATGTGTGACATAACGCTGTAAATAAAGTATTATGGTGCTACACAGACACCCTGGACTACAAATAGTATTTTCCAGATTTAAAAAAAAAATGCTTGTTTGGTACAAACCCTGCCAATAATAATAATAATAATAATAATAAATAAAATAAAATAAAATAAAATAAAATAAAATAAAATAAAATAAAATAAAACAAAATAAAATAAAATAAAATAAAAAACATCATATTAATGGCTTTCTCAGTGAAAATGAAAATCATAATGCAAAAATTATCATTCCTACAAAAGCCATATTGAAATATCTGTAAAATCAAAATATCTGAGTATATAAAATATATGTTTTTTTGTTTTTTTTACCAGATCATTCAGCCCTGCTTTTCAGGATAAGAACTTAAAGGAACA
Source organism: Myripristis murdjan (assembly GCF_902150065.1). Taxonomy (NCBI): domain Eukaryota; kingdom Metazoa; phylum Chordata; class Actinopteri; order Holocentriformes; family Holocentridae; genus Myripristis; species Myripristis murdjan. The sequence goes on from NC_044003.1 coordinate 7,580,532, forward strand.
GTTCACCCAAAAAACAGCAAAAATGAAAAAATGTAAGATATTTTCCCATCTACCCCAAGTGCAATCTGTCCATCCAGACAGATGTGGTGAGGTTTCTCGTCTGCTGTGTCTTCCTCGCCTCCACCTCAGTGCAGCGGGACTGGATGGGCTCAAGTTGTCAGTTCTTGTTGTCATTCACAAGTGAAAAACTCAACAGCAACAGCTCTGAAACACCAGTGACCTTTAACTATTAGGAAGGTAAGATTCACCGATCCATCTGCGGCACTTTTTGCGTTGAAACATCTTGATATGACGTGCATGTGCTTTATTTCTGGCATCGACTAACTGCTGTTGTGTGTTTGTTTCCTGTTTTCTCTCCCTCTGCACAGCCTCGCTCCCTCTGCGAGTGTGAAGGGTCACGTCAGGTCACGTGACCCCCTGCTCCCCTCGCTCAAAGAAAACAAGCACCTCTCGCCCTCATCCTTCTTTCCAGACAGTGAAGAAATTTAAATCGCACCACCAAATGGTTAAAATACACAAGTGTGGAATAACTTAAGGTTTTTATAAGACAGACGGGCAAAATTTGTTGTTCAGCATGTTTTCCATCACGGTTTTAGGAGACCAAGTGACACCACCTGCAGCTTCAAGCATGAAAAGATGGCATCAAAATGTTCACCCCACTTCTCCTGCATGGGCAGATTCTATTACCAAAGCCACAGCTAAAGCCTCATCATATCTCACCATGCACAAGAAACATTATAAACAGTTTCAAAGTATTATTTACAGATTCTCATTTACATTGTTTACAAATGAGAATCCTAATAAGATGTGAACACCATTGCAATGTGTTTTCTTTGTCTACTGGAACGAGAATTAACAAATCTCTCAGGATTTCTTCTTGCAATTATGGCCTTGTTCAGACTGCTAACCCACATTTGTTTTTTTTGTCATATCCAGATTGTATCCAGACAGATTTTAGAAAGTTCGGATAAAGTCTGGAATTGGTACAGATGTTTCTCAGTCCGGATGCTCTGGACAGACAAATAGGATGTCAAAGTGTCTGTCACAGTCACTCGCAACGTGACACACAAGGACAACGGCAGTTCAAAGCGACAGAAGTGCATGACAGTGGCTGCTGTTACTATGGATACGTTAATTAATATCATCCTCCTCTGTCGCTGAATTTGTCCAGTGTGATGGAGATGTTCTGCACCGCGACTTGACAGCGCGACTGTTTGCAGGGCGACATGATGGATCTCCATCTCTCACGCCTTTGTGCTGATGAACCGCACCACCTACGTGTGGAAACTGACGCTTTCGTTGTTACCATAGTAACCCACGCAGCTAGGTTGGCGATGTCTGGACCAAACAAATTCGATCTGATCGCTTTCAAATAACAGTGAGGACAGTCTGTCTTAAAGATCTGATTTGAGAAAGAAATCTGATTTGCCTGCAGTCTGAGCAAAGCCAAACAGCAGATCTGTAACATTAATAGAATCGTATCAAATCGCAACAGGGGTGGATCATATATCGCATTAGTATTTGCTTCATATGTATCTATAATCTATCGGATTGTTGCAAAGATCCACATCGCATCAGGCTCATGATTCACACTCCTACTGTCAATCCACACCCAACAAACACAGATAAGAGATGGACAGATACAGGTTGCTGATGTTCTTCAGAGCTGCTGCTGTTGAGTTTTTTTTTCCCCCCACATAAAAAGTTTCTGACAGTTTGAGCTCCATAAACAAATACCCATCCTGCCCCACTGTACTGGGACAAAGGAAGACAGTGGAGATTATAAACCCTGCCAAATGACACAAACTACACTACTCACAAAAAGTTAGGGATATTCGGCTTTCAGGTGAAATTTCAGGATGAACCTAAAATGCATTATAATCTTTACAGGTGAACTTAATGTGACCTTCTGTAAACTTTTGAATGCACATGTCCAACTGTTCAATGTTTCAGTACTTTTTGCACAAGTTGCTGTTCTCTAACAAGGAGTTTAACGGCAAAATTCACATCAGGTGTTTGATGCTCCAGCTCATCGAGGTCGTATCATTAGGGAACGGCTGCTGGAGACTGGGGTACCTCAGATGGAGTGGCCTGCACTTTCTCAGACCTGAATCCCATAGAAAACCTATGGGATCAGCTGAGTCGCCGTGTAGAGGCTCGGAGCTCTGTACCCCAGAACCTCAATGTCCTGAGGGCCGCCCTTCAAGAAGAGTGGGATGCCATGCCTCAGCAGACAATAAGTCGACTTATGAACAGCATGAGACGTCGTTGTCAAGCTGTAATTGATGCTCAAGGGCACATGACAAGTTATTGACACTGACATTTTTTGTTGTGGTATATCCACCACTGTTGTTGGCTTTTGTTTCAAGAAATTGTTTGAGATGAGGAAATCACCAGTGTATGCTTCTACTTAAATGCCCTACTTTCATGGCATAATATCACTGTAGCGTGAACTTTTTATATTTTCCATAAATTTCACCCAAAAGCCAAATATCCCTAACTTTCTGTGAGTAGTGTATCTCGATAGACAGGTTGGAAAAAGATACTGGGAGAATATCTTTTCTTTTTGAGATTTTGTGGGCACTGCTCCTTTAAATGAGAGGTCATTATTTGCTGAACTGTGTGGTGCAAGGGTGCAGTCACACCTCTGTTGTGTTTAATTTGGTGCAAACCACATTTTTGGTTTTGGTCTGTTTATTTTAAATGTTTTTCCCGTCAGTTTATTTAGTGGCGACAGCACACACACGTCACATTAACTCCCATGTGATTTGTGATTTGTTTAATGGACACCGTCTTGGTCGTCCTGCAAGGTTAAAGGTTTTGACGACGGGTGGCAGAGGCGGTGCGGGCGGTGAATGACACTGTTCTCAGCGGCTGAAACGAATCCAATTATTAAAAAGAGTAAACATCCCACAGCTTGAATAAACCACTTCGAGCACGCCTTGTTTGAACCCTTACCCAGTTTCTTGACGAAGAATTGTAAAGCTGCACGAGGAATGAGAGATGACTAAATTTTTTTTTAAGAAGACCTGATGAAACGGGAACAGGTGGGGCCATTAAAAAATGTAAACCAATAGGATATCACTTAAGGGAGAGTTTTATTTGGTGGGATGAGTCGAGAGGCAGGATTGTTAAAGAATCTCTGAAGGTTTTATTAGTTAAAATTTATATTTCTGCCTACTGGCGAAGCAAGAGATCACCATTAAAGTAAAGTAATGGGAGCTAATTTCATGGGGACTTTTTTTTTTTCCCCCTCAATGAGCAGCAATCATGAAACGTGACGTCAGCAAACTGCGCACTTATTGCTCCTAAATGTGCTCCTGGGGAGTCTCAGTTTGTGAAAATGGGACTATCTTCTCTGTTGCTGCCAAAATATGTCATTCACACTAACAAGATGGATGTATTTTCATATGAAACCGGAGGGTGCCCATATGCACGTCTTAAATTTCTTCCAGGTGCTGGCATGTAAAAATAATATGAAATAAAAAAAAAAGTAAACGTACACTTTCTCCAGCGCTCCCATACATTCTTTACTCCAAATGACATTTTAACACTGGTTTTCATAAAGAAATCTGTCACAGGTAAAACTGTGAACGGTACATTAATAAGGTTAATGATTGCCATAATTTCCTGGTCACTTCAACACATTAAAAATTCCTGCCAAGGGAGTCCAGCTTTTCGGTTTCATGTTACTGTACCAGCTACAGTATTTGGCCAAAACATTTGGCGTGAATGATTGGGCATTTATATATATATTCATCTGTACAACAGATGTGATCAGCGAGTGAATTTTGAGATTTAAAAATGCCAGGTAGAAAGGCCTCATTTCAGCCAAGACATAAAAGCCAGAAGGATACCACGGCAACGGTCAGACATGAACAGCCGAACAGGGGAATCACATTAAAGCCACAGCGGGAGAAATACTTTCCCTGCTCTGGTATATGAGGTGAGTATGAGCGGCTGTCACAGATTGAGTTATGTTTTGAAACCGGATGAAAAGAAACGTAAAACTGAACGCTGCACTCGGCAAGAATTTAATGTTTAAAAAAAAAAAAAAGTCACAACGGAAAAATGTGTCCCATGCTAACCGGGACACCGCAGATTCACAGAACACAGGGGGCTGACATCATGTCACAGTGGCTGCTGGGTAATGAAGTCCTAACTTTTCTTACCTCTGCTGGTTTGACCTGGGAAGGAAAACTACAGCAACCCTCCTGTAAGGGTTTCCACTTCTGCTGGACACGTCGCTTGATGTTCACGGTCTCGTCTTCTACATGAAGAGAAACAAACAAACAAACAAACAAACAAAAAAGCATTATTTCCTTATTTGTTCATACTGGTTCTTTTTTTTGTTCTTTCAACGGTGTGTCAACTTGTTGCGGGACACACCAGTTGTTTACCTCCTCATCAACTTGGAAAAAAAAAAAAAAAAAAAAGGATTGCAGGTGATAAAGGCCATACGACCGAAATGCTGGGTCTGAGTTTCGATTAGATTTCCTGTAAGTGAGGACAGAGTGCAGGATCTTTTCATTCTCTCAAAACAAAAAAAAAAAAGATTGTTGCCATAAAAGACAACTGATTATAAAACAGCACTAATGTTCTTGGCCAACCAAAGACCGCAATGCTTTTAAGGCTAACATAATGTGTACCGAAAGCTTCAGTAAACATCTCCAAAGGACTCCTCGCCTCCTTTTGTTTTGACTATTCTCGCCAACATCTTTGCCTGCTTTTGTGCGCGCTTTCACACGCTGGAAAAATAAAACAAGACAGCGGCGCGAGGATGCTGAAAGACAACGAAAATTGCTGTGGGAACGGTTTTGCTCCAAGGTCACCTTTTTCACAAACGCATCTAATCATCCCCGCAGCATTCAGGGGAGTCGGAGTCGGCTCGGCCGCAGAGCCTTTATTAGCCAGCGTGTGTTTCATAAGCTGTCGTCCCTGCGCTCGTCTGCGGCGGCCAGGCAGGCAACCAGGCGCTCCTTCCTCTCACAGGAGCTTTAAGGATTAATCTGGGAGGCCTGCAATCTCCCCCTCTGGCAGGCACAGGGAGGAGGTTCAGCCCAGATCTGCAGCCCTGCAGACAGCCACACTGCTGGCTGTCACCGCTCCGGAGAGCTCACACAGAGACAAAGCACACACACACACAACACACACGTTGCATATACACACACACACACCAGAGATCATATACACATACTGCACAGATAGAGGCCAAGCACACACAGCAGATCCACATACTCAAATACCCAAAGCAAGCACGCACACACACACACACACACACACACACACACACACAGATCCACACACACGTCCCTCATCCACTCCTTCCCCCCCAGCAGGAGGAACACAGCGTACCCATCGAAATTCAACACCAGCTATCTGGCTGTAATTACTAACACTCTCCTCGGAAAAAGCCTGTGTACCCAAAAATAAAAAATAAAAAATGAAAAAAGAGGATGCTACCTGGGATCTCTGGACAGGTGAGGACGATGCTGTCTACTTCTACAGCTTGCTGCGTGGTGGTGAAGTCTTTCCTGCAGCAGGAGAGATGAGGAGATTTGGTCAGTGGAGCTGCACAGGTAATTATAACACACGACTGTCAGCACAGGAAACAAATTCTGCCATGGCAGCGGATGAAACCAGAGGCTTAATTACTGAGCAAAATGAACGTTAATACAACAGATCTTAATCAGAATAATAATATAAAAAAAAAAACCTTCTCCTTAGTGGCTGGTGGTGTTGACAAATTTACCAAATTTGCTGGTGTTTAGTGTCAATTTCCCATCTTGATTATTTCAATGATTTATAAATCAAATTACTTCAGCTGTTTATCACCCAGAGAGAGAGCAAATGACTCGACTAATGAAGGGGTTAATGAGGAAAAAAAACAGCAACATTCTTATCGAACTGCGAGATTTTGCAACCACCTATTGTTATGAAACCCGGGCTGCGGGGCTTTCAATGCAAACAGGCGGCCGTGCGCTGCACCGAGCCGGGCCAAAGGTCGCTGGATGCAAGACAACGCCAAGGCCAGGTAATTATCAGCTAGGGCCGCACAACATGTTGGCTTTCAAAAGTTGCAGTGCTGCACACTGCGAGAGGCAGCGGTACGTCCTCGAGGCTGCGTTCCCACTGCAGCTCAAAGTGGCCCAACTCTGATTTCTTCCCTTTGTAATTTCACAAATTAGTTGTTTTCTCATCACCGCAAACAAGAGGCTGCATAGTGGATGTCACAAGAATCAAAAAGGTACTAAGGCAACACAAGCATTTAAAAAAAGAACCTAAACAAACAAAAAAAAAACAATAGTAGTATTTTTTAGTTTCACTAGCATCAACAGAACTTGGGTCTCACTCTTTATCTCTGTTGTCACGGCAGGACATTTTCTACACTTCTTATTTGAAATTTGGATTTTGTGAGTCTGCTTTTCTTAATCTTAAAAGCTGAAAGTTTGACAATGTTGCACCTTTAACTCTGTTCTTCCTCAAATCTAGCTCTTGGTTGAAATGCCTGAAGCACAGAACTGTTCACTTGTTAATGTTTATATCTATTTTTCTTTTTTTACATAAAGGAAACGTGCTAATGTGATTTCTGTTTCTGCCGTGGCAATGAATCAACTGGCAAATTTCTGGTACTGTAACATAATTGGGTTGCATGGACTCACATTTTTTTTTTTCCCCTCCAGTATCAATCCAGACCATCGAGGAACGCAATCAACATGTAATTTGTGATTTGGAGGCTCAAATTGGAATCTGTCAGCGTTGCCATGGCGACAAGCAAATCTTGCATCATGCAAACGAGACAATTGTCAATTGTCTCTTAGCTAGGCTGAGCCGGTGCTAAACATGGAGAAGAAACAGGAGACGACAACGGGAAGAAGACGCTTCGATTCAGTCGAAACTCAAAAGTCTCACACGGCAACCAAAAATGAATTTTGGACATTTGGGAGAAAAAGACATAGGAATGAAAACAGATGTGGTATCTGTTGTCACGGTTACTCTGCGGAAGCATAGCTTTTTCTGATTGCTGTCAGTTCATATTGGTATCAGATAAAACAATTACACCAATTATACCAATTACTGTTTACGCGGTATAGGCAAGAACAATCGTCCAAAAAATATATATGATATGAGAAACAATTCAGAGTTAAGCTTGAGGGTCTACAGTGTGCACAGAGCCTGAGTGGAAAAGGCTTCTTGGACAGCTTCTCTAACAAGATATTCAGCTGCTGTGGGAAAAAAAAAAAAAACTTGGCTTTCAAATTTAAAAAAAGGTCATGCACGAAAACTCTTGATTTTATTCAAAACGAACAAATCCCAAGCATCGGTATGTCATTACCAACCAGCCAACTTGGTTTACAATTTTGTTCCAATACAGAAAAAGCAGTTTCACCACAAACACTGCTGATGTGTCAGAAGTAATGAAGAATGCACCTGTGAAAAAAAACAACAACCTTTCACACAGTCAGATTTATGCAAGAGCCTTGATTTCACCTTCACAAAGTGCCACGCTGCTGCTCTCAGACCTTGACCAGGACATTAGGACGCTGGAGACACTGAGCGTCCCGCTTCTCAAAGTCTAAGCAGCAGCCGAGGACGGATGGATCCTGGGTAGCACTGCACCACGAAGGGTTTTCCTTTGAAACAGTCAACCAACGCCGAACATGTGCATCACGTGTCGCCGTAAGTGTCAGTGCTGACATCACGATCTCATACCTGCAGCGCCGGATGGAGAAGACGCTCTTGTGCGAGGATGAATTCCACCGGAGCTGCAGCTTTCTTTCTTTCTTTCTTTTTTTTTGTTTCCAAATCGACTTCTGCCTCCTAAGCACGCACAGGATTGAGGGATACGTACAGCCTGGAAGGACACCTGTAATCGGTGCTTGTAAAACTGCCGAATGAAGGCTGCATTACTCTGCCGCATTTGAAGCATCCTTCCAAACGGACCAGCCTGCGGTGACGTAGCAGCCGAGAAATGCTGCCTACCTCGGCTGCAGCCTAGACTTTGAGAAGCGGCTATTGATCAATGTGAATGACAGCACCTGTGATTGTTGAGCACCGGTCTGATGGGAGCTGTAGTTCTCGACTATCCTTGAGAGACAACGCACATATCCAATGTAAAATATGGATAGAGACCCTAAGGATTTCAAAAAAAGAACCTAAAATCAAAATACAAAAACCAGAAATCCAAAAATGAACAAGATATACTATATCCAACAGAAGAGCAGGTGGCTCACAGGTATCAGGCTGCCCCCATTCCCACCTCCCTACAGTATCTATACATCATGTTCTTCTGCTTTTATCCCCTTATATTCTCAATGAATGTCTTCAGCATCCTAATAATGCCTTGATGAAGGTCTGAGACTGAAACCTTGACACATTGTGAAGATAAAACAAAGGCTCTTTGCACAGATCTGACTTTTTTCCACAGTTGCTTTTTTCGCAACACAGAGAAACAAAAATCTGAAAAGGTTAGAAAAGCTGCAGCCACATGCACTGACATTCAAATCACAATTGTAACACTGAGAAAATAAAACCAACACTGTTAAAAAAAAAAAAAAAAAGCCTCTCTGCAAAGCATGAGCCCGTGTATTAAGCTGTGGTTTAGTAATTACCTAATAATAGTCACTGTTTTATGGCTGAAGTATTTTAGTTTTTTGTTTACTGCCTTATTATAGCAGTAAACAATTTTACCGTGCACTTAAAAAACCCAGAAATAAAAACCCAAGTTCCAGTATGAATCGCAACATAATGTTCAGCCACCATCATGCAGGCCTGTTATAAACCACAGAGGTACACGTTTCAAGTGAGATGCAGCATATCAGAAGAGGAGAGGAAACCACACAATGGCAAAAAAAAAAAAAAAAAAGTATGTCAAGCCTGTGTCCAAACTGAGGCTTATGACAAATTAAAAAAAAAAAAAAAAATTCAAACTGAAACTGAAAAACTGAGCACGTCAAACGCTCTGGCAACAAGAGAAGAGCATGAAATGAGACACATCCTCACAGCACCCAGTCCAAAATATGAACTTCAAGTACAAAGTATTCAAAGTCTTACCTTTCCTTCAAATCAAGGCTGCTTGAAGATAAAAGAAAAAAAGGAAAAAGAAAAAAGGCATAAAGTTTCACTAATGCAATGAACTCATCTGTGATTATTAACTGTTTACGACCTACAAAACAATTTAACCTTATTCCCCTCCAAAATACTCAAATCCGGACTCTTTTCTGTTCAAATCAAATAAAAATATTAAATGCATTTCAAAGGAGTTTACTTTTTCCATTTCAGGCATTTTTACCGTGTGACATGGTGTGATTCACAGTGACAGTGGAGTGATTTACAGATGTGGCTTTCAGTCTTTGAAGAGTTTCACAATGACAGGCGAGCGGCGTGAAATCATACTGGACATGACATCAGAGGGTCAAAATTAAATTTCCAGTAAAAAGGCCAATGGGGTGTCCGGAGTCCCCCACTGATATGTTAGCTTAAATTCCTTCACCGCCAACGTTATGAGTAATCAATTTTACTGGAATACTTCACCCAAAAATACATTCTGAATGTTTTGCTCACCCAATTTGTCTCAAATGTCTGATGAAAAAAAGATTTAAACTGAACGCCTCATGAAGAGAAAAATCCAAATCTCTAGTCACTTTTGCCTGAATGGAGTCGATTCAGCGACTTCGGAAAAACAGCAGCAAAAAACAAAAATGGCGACCTCTTCACACACCATAATCCAAGTCTTGATTTTGTACGTACATAGTGGTCAGTACAAGCCAAACCAATATGCTTTTACAAAAAAAAAAAAAAAAAAAAAGCCAGATTATCCGCAGCTGGAAAAACAAAATGCCTCATGATTCTTCACTCTGGTAAATGTGGAGGCCAGTTGGGCACACGCGCTCAAACATGGGGCATGTCCCTAAAGTGGCATATTTATCAATTATTTTAATAATAATTACACCGGCTCACGATGTGCTGAACACATGACCGAGACTCAAGACTTGGATTACGCTGCACGAGGCGTTTCAGAATTTTTCCATAACCTTTTTAACAGAAAGTGGCTCCAGTTTAAGGAACAATTATTATTATTTTATTATTATTTTATTTTTATTTTATTATTTTATTATTATTATCATTATTTTTTTTATTATTATTATTTATATTTTATTTTATTATTATCTTTTTTTTTTTTTTTGCTAGGGCATTCGAGACAACTTGGGCTGAGTAAATGACATAAAACAGTGGCATATGACATAAAGCTTAAAGCGTCTGGAGCCACTGTGTGTAGCAGAAAAATACTCCCATGCAGGATCATGCACGACAGAATTAAAAACTAAATAATAAAAACAAGGGCGAAGGAATTTATAACTTCTCACAGATTGGTGGGAAAAAAAAAAAAAGGTGATTTGGGCTGAGCGGACTTGGCCTGTTCTTACCTTTGGACCGGTTTCCTTATTGCAGAGGGCATGTGTGCGTGCTGAAAGTGCCGCCCTTGTAAAACTATTCCTTGCGACGGCGTGGGGCTGATGATGAAGTAGTTGGTTCTGTTGGGCATGGGGGAGGATGATGCTACTGTGTGGGGGGTATCGCTGCAAAAGGAAGGGAGGGGGGAAAAATAAAGCAATGAGTGTCTGCTACTGGCCATCTTGCAGCACTAAGTCACTTAAAACACACGTCATTAACTTTTCTTATATCTTACATTTCTTACATTTCAACACTTAAACATCTCATATTCTTAGGCTACTTTATTGTATATACTTAACCCTTATTGCCTTTAGTGTATATATTTCGCATATTTAGTCTCTATTGTATATACTTTTAATTTTAATTTTATTTTATGTTTTTATTGATGATGCTGCTGTAATTTGTGAATTTCCCAGTTTGGGATCAATAAAGTATACCTATCTATCTATCTATCTATCTATCTATCTATCTATCTATCTATTTCTTGTGTTGCTGATAAGGCGTTTTACTTCAAGGCATCTTATTGTGTCATTGGTTGAATACTTTATGGCAAACTTATGCTAAATAGCAATGTTTGGCTGATGGCTATACTGTAATAAAAGTTTTCCTGTGCCTCTAATGCACTTAGACTAAAGTGCCACCTAATAAAATTCAGCATGATTAACTGTATTTGTACAACACGTTTTCAAACGACGGTTACAAATGTGCTCGGCTAGACAATGAAGTGATAAAAGAGCAGCCGGAGGAAGATAATTAAAATGACAGGCGTGAATTAAAAATGGGGTCAAAAGATGAATAACGCTGGCAAATATAACGGGAACGGAGCAGATGAAAACAAATTCTGTAAAAAGCCAACGGTGGAGGCGGCGGCTTTAAAAGTGACATAAGAGACGGCGCTGGGAAACGGATCGATTTCTTTCTTTCCTTCTTTCACACGGCACATGACAAACATGTTTCCGACCCTAAAATAGCCGATTTCAAAACGCGATACATTATCCAGAGCTTAATTTATAGACTGCATAAGTGGATTTTTATTATGATGATGTGAGCCGATGGCGGCTGAGCAAACCAGGCCTGAAGCTGCACAGTTTTCTTCAGAATAACCAAAAAACAAAATGTGCATGTTCTGCTGCACAAAACACTGTCACATGGGCATCGGGGCTGAGCAGCAATACTTTTCCCATACTTTCTGACTCGCTAACCAAAATTTTCAACACCTGGAAGCGATTATATTTATTTTCCAGTCTTCCCAGACCTGCGAAGCAACCCTGCACTTAAACGTTTTTTTTTAAAAAAAAAAAAGGTACAAGCAACATGAGAGTTGATATTTAGAGGATATGCCGTACCTGAGCCTCTTGCCAGGTCCCAGTTTGTTCAGAGGCCTTGCGTGATTATTTGACCTGTTTTCATATGTTCTCAAGGAGTCGGAGACAGAGAAGTGCCTAAGGGTGGGAGACTGGAGGAGAGACAGGACAGATTATTTACAAGGGGCATCTGTTCATGAAAACATGATGAGAACATAACTGTTGAGCATGTCACACAGTGTGCTGATCCAATAATATCTTTAAAAAAATAAAAATAAAATAAAAATACATTAGCCAGAGACCGTTCTCAGACAAAACCCACACACACATACATCAGCAACAGGAAGCTTTCAAGGGAAATGAGAAATGGGCAATCCTTTCAAGTAAGCATTTCTCATTTCTCATGTATCTTTGAAATTATTTAATGGTTTTTAAATGCGTTTCAAAGGACGCTAAAGTCAGTGGAGACATCGACGGCCATGGAAACTTTCTGGTGGAAAGAGCAGATCAAACTTGGAGTGGCGAGCGCTGTGTTTCTGTGACAGACGTTTCAAGGGAAGAGACAAGATTATGTTGCTGCGGGGCGACCGAGACATTGCTCAAAATGAACTTTCTGCCTCACGCCACGGGCTGACGAAGAAAAAAAAAGAGAAAAAAAACCCCAAGGATAAAATGTTTTACTGCATGAAATGATAAAACTTTCTTTCATGGAAATATGGCGAAAATTTTCTGAAATTTAGATGTTAGCTTTCCGCCCAGAGTCAGTGTTACAGAAGTCTGTTTGACACAAAGCCATTAGTTTGCTTTGCTTTGACTGGCTCACAGTCGGACTCTGAGACACATTTACATGTTTTCATCTCAAAAAACAGTGTTTTCCAGTGCTTTTGCCTTTCATACAGGGTTTTTTTTTTTATTTATGCCAATTAACCCCCAAAGCCTTTCCATAACTACACACCAAATAAATTTCTATGACTTTATTTATGTGGTTTAATGACTGAAGCAACCTTTACAACTAGAGGGTGGAATTGCAATAATAATAAAATACATCTCAATAACAACCTCTTGAATCTGAGCGGCTGGTTTCCTTCAACGATACGAGAGCTTATATTGAGGAAATAAAAATATCTTAACTGTTCTCCTTTCTCTGTGTGTAGCTCTACTGTGAGAGGAGAGAACGATCATAATTAAAAAAAAAAATAAAAAATAAAAAAATCCAGGACTTCTCCAAAACTTAAGGGATTTCCATTATTTTCCAAAACATTCCCAGGCCTGAAAAGCACATTTTCAAAATTTCATGACATTTCCAGGAACTTCATGATTATAGAAACACTAATAATTACATTATTTTGATAACAAAAAGTTAGCGTGAGTAAAGCTGCATTCATCAAAAATATTTTGGAGGGGTTCTCCACACCAGCACTGGGCGTAGTGTGTGAGAGTATCGTAATACTGGCATTTGTGAGTCACAGTGAAAATTCAGACAGTTTTTAATCTGATTTGGATCAGACTTGGCAGGCTGGCTGAGGCCGGGTCAGGACCCTCGCGATCGAATTCTTCTTAAATCTGTTAGAGATCAATGTCAAGGCAAGACATTCCACAGATATTACAGGAGGGGCAAAACATCATGTGTCACGGGCGCAGCATCTCTCCGGGTGCAACTTTAGCTCCTGTAGACGTTCAAATAGAAGTTGCAGACAACCGGGCAGCTCTGAACAGATGTCATCGATTTTTTTTGGTCCATTTTGAGCTCAACAGGCAGAACTGGGCGACTGTTCATCGAATGAAATCACAATCGGGAAAGGAAACACTCAAGATTTCAGGGAGCACTGAAATCTCGAGTGTTTGACGACCGATGGCGAGTTTGGAACAATATGCAAGGTCAATAACTGATATCCAACATCTCCCCATCCTTTAAAACCAATACCGATTAACTATCAGAATCCAAATGCAACGTGCACAACAAGCGCTTGACAGAGGATTTGATTTATTTTCAGATGCATTTTTGCACGCTCCTTGAAAAAAATGTCACAAAAACACCAAATTTCCAAATAAACTAAATATTGGCAGTAAAAATACTTATCAGATGGATACCAGTGTTGCTTTTTAAAGCCGATATCAGCTGGTAGCGATAGTCTGTTGATATATCAGTCTGTTCCTACACACATCGTGCGGTCGCTCGGCCCTGTAGGACTCGTGGCGACTGGCTGCCCTCGTTGCTTGAAGTGTGAGCACCCACATATTGATTGATCTGCCACAGCCAAAATTTAGGTTTTGGTTGATGTTAATGTCAGACCTGCATACGAGTATTAAACCCTAAACCGATTCTGAACCGCATCCTTGCAGTAAAACTCCCCTGTCTGTTACACCACTCCAGGAAGAGTGCGATCCGCTTTCCAGCAACAACCCATCCACACACACACACACACACACACGCCACCTTCCCCCCTCCGCATTTCCCCTGAACAACAACAACAACAGTCCTTGAAAATGACTCCCGTAGCACCGCGGCAGTGTTAGCTAGCAGGCCGCCGGGGTCCTTCGGGTGCCATCACTCTGCAACGCCAGGCGCCAGCCAGGCTTTGGCAGCGATGGCACCGACAGCAGGGCTGATCGGAGAGCCCCGCGGCCCGCTGGGAGTCAACAATACCGGGGATGTGAGTCATCGGAGAGAGACACGGAGACAGAATGAGAGAGAGAGAGAGAGAGAGAGAGAGAGAGAGTGAGAGAGAGAGTGAGAGAGAGAGAGAGAGAGAGAGGCTATGGCTTTGGGAAAACACTGTACCTTCTTCCCCTCGGGGGAGGGCTGCTGCTGCCGATCCATCTCCTCCGCGATCACCACAGTCGTGCTGAGGGGGAACACAGAGTACAAGCAAAGACAGAGAACATGGTGTGTGATCTGCGTTAGTACATATCTGCTCAGGCTATTGCATGGCATAAAATGCGTGTGTGTGGTGTGTGTGTGTGTGTGTGTGTGTGTGTGTGTGTGTGTGTGTGTGCATGTGGTGTTTGTTTCAATCAATGCGGGTCTAAAATTACAAACTTGCAAAATAAGGGGGCCTGTGTGGATTCTAGGATTTGACCGATATGGGTTTTTTGAAAGCCGATACTGATATGTTTCTCTTCAGGAGATGGTGATAGAAGCGAATGTTTGGAGCTGACAATCTGTGTCATTAAATTGACTATTTTCCCACCAAAAAAAAAAAAAAAAAAAATTATATCCAGTGTTTCCCACCAATTTTTTAATCTCATTAGGGTTTAAAAGCCTCTGAAACAGCATCCAAACATTAGCATGACATTAAAACTCTTCACTTCTTCTCTTCTATTAGGGGCCAGCAGCTCTTTAAAATGAAGAATTCATTTGCAATCGAATTGAATTAAAAAAAAAAAAAACAACAACAGCAAAGTAAAATCAAATCTCACTGCAGGTTTTGCACAGTTTTACACACAGCTGCGATCAGGGAGAAACCTCCGCTGTATCGGATGGAGATGGATGACGTAATTGGCTGATGTCCCACTTTTAATAAAAGACCAGTATCGACAAACCAGCACATCGGCCCGACCCTAGTCTGACTCCGTACAATTTTCTAGAACACAAGAGAGAGAGAGAGAGAGAGAGGATTTACATGCAGGAGGTGTTTTATGTGATCGCATTTGGTATTGCCGTGCTAAAAGGCAAGTGGGTATTTCATCTCAGGCGGGAATAGCCTGCTCATCAGAAGAGGTGTCACTGGGGTCTTTCCTGTGTGTGTTGGAGGGAGCGGTGGTGGAAACTGATGCAGTGCAGCGCTGGTGGTGCTGAAAACGAGGTCCGGAGAAGTGCTTACTCATGTCTCCTTTCCTCTTCACTGTCATCAGAAAGAGAAAAGCTCCAGTTCTGCTTGTACCCTCCATCTCGCCTGGTCTCTGATCTATCCAGGGCTTGAATAATAATAATAAACCAGACTCACATCAGTGCAGGGATACATGACCAAGACAAAAGCCATCAGCTGAAATGACCAATTTGGACGCGGCGTATTTACTGTACGACTGATCATTTCAACAAGATGATAAAGAAGAAGAAAAAAAAAATTGGTGAAACAGCAATCGGGAACTGCGGGTTCCTTGCTAATTGTGCAGTTATATCAAATGCAAAGGAAACGTTTAAGCAAGAACTGAAAGACACAAGTCAGTACAGTAAGAAGCCGGTCCATTTAAAGTTTCTATGCTAATTTCAGATATTAAATTCTTCCCTCAATCAGTATTTAACGT
This sequence comes from Myripristis murdjan, assembly GCF_902150065.1. Taxonomy (NCBI): domain Eukaryota; kingdom Metazoa; phylum Chordata; class Actinopteri; order Holocentriformes; family Holocentridae; genus Myripristis; species Myripristis murdjan. The sequence continues at coordinate 7,596,539 of NC_044003.1, forward strand.
GATGTGTGTTGACAGTGGCTCCACAATACAACGTTCCTTCCATAACTTAAGATTATTAATCAGAATACAATATATTACAACACATGCTATGACAGCAGGTCAGGGACTGAACAACAAATCAAACTTTTCCATACTTTTGACTTTCTAAATGTCACTCAAATGAGCTTTGACGCTCTTCAGTGTAAGCGAGGTCAGTGACTACCACATTCACCGATACACAAGATGTCATATAACTTACCATGTGCTATTTTAAGGTGACCACCTGTGTAGAAACCATGGCTGACTAACTCTGAAGGAGCAGCTGATCAATTATTCAACTCTCAATTGTGTGGAGATTTCATTCAATTTGACCCTAAATCCCAGTATTGCCTTTTTCCACTCTTATCATAAATAAACTTTCCTACACTGACCATGAGTTGACACCTAATGCACAAAATTACAGCTAATAAGTGGATTAAGTCGCTGTTATTCTCATCAGTATGGCCCTACAGGGTGAGGAGATAAAAAATGAAGAAGTCAGGTACACTTGTGCACCCAATCACAGACGCTGTGATAAATAACACGGGTGCACACGGTGGAGTCTGGCTCCTCGCAGAGCGGCTCAATGGGTGGAGCGAGGCACCGACACCGTCAGGGTCAGCCGTGTGATTCCCACTGGGGCCGCTGATGCTAAAAATGTACACACTCACAGCGCTGTAAGACACTGTAAAAGCCTCCACTGTGGAATAAGACATGCTAACGCCATTTGTTTTCGAGGTGGCTCCATCCATCAAGACCCACGTTCAAAGTTTGGGATTTTCGGCCCGAAAACGCTGACGTAATTCTGTGGTCGGCGCGCGGTCCTGTACGCAAAATGAGCAGAATCTGGTTTGTTCTTCAAATAATATCCATGTTGGCTTTTGACAGATTACCGCTCTGAAACAATAAGATTTGCTGGACGTCTATGAGTGGGGTGCACAAGTGACTGACTCTCCGCAACGTCCTCTTTCCCCGCAAAATCCACTTAAAACCAGTAAAACGGATGTCAGATTTCTGGCCAAAGCCGACAAAGCTCTGCAGAAAAATTAGGATAGTGATCGGAGTCAAGAGTTAAACTCAATTTTGATCATTTGGAGGAAAAAATGAGTCAGTTATCTTATCCTGATAATATATATTTCCACATCAGGGTTATTTTTATGGTTTGAAACAGTATAAAAAGATTAAAATGCCTCACATCAGCCCTGCAGGTTTAAACTAAGTAGGCCTACCTGCACAATATTAACCTACATATGCCTATTATCCATGTGGCCGCCACCTCCAGGAAGTAAAGCTTACTTAAGCCTCGCAAGAGTCAATTTCTCTCCCTTCCTCTCTCATGCCTACCTATATACTCTCCCTCTCATGTCCAATACAAACCTTGAAAGCTACCGCACATCTTTTTTTCTTTTTTCTTTTTTTTGTTTTTTAAAAATCTGAACGCTCAGCCGCTATGCCCTTCTTCCCTTAATCTAATACATTACTTTAATAAGAGCTTTCAACCTACCCATGCAGCTACGGCGAAGCAAAAGCCTCAAGTATTAGATTCAGGAAAAGATGGGCTCGGATGCCAAACACTTTCAACATATGAGAAAAATGAGGCGCTGTGTGTTTTTTGGTGAATTATCCATTTCAAAATGTTTCGAATCATACTGGAATATGATCCCCTTGCTCTTCTGCTTCTATCAATCCTCAGTGCAGTCCTCTAGGTCAAAACTCCACGGGCCTAATTGAGTCCATTCCCTTCCTCCCATGCAAATAGATGGGAGTCAGTGCAGGAGCCTGACTTTCTACCAGATGCTTGCTCAACTGTTGCGGCCCCTTTTTGCTCAATCCCAAAGTCTGGGAGAGCTCTGCTTTTACTCCATTTTCCACCTTCGTAAGTTAAAAGGTACGGGGCTGAAAAGCCACTCGATTTCCTGAGGTACAATACACTAATGTGGTTCTCCTAGAGGGGGGGAGGCTTAAAAATTAATTTTCTGCCGCACTGATGCAGGATAAATGCATGACGGGGCATTTCCACAACGGCTACAACGATCAGACACCTATAACCCGAGCAGGATGAAGGGAGTGATGCTTGTGCGGCTATAGCAGCGGAAAGAGCTCCTTTCACCCTGACACGCCGCTCAAATCCAAAGAGCTTGTTAACAATCGGTGACTGCAGCTTTCCTGTCCCTCTGCTGAGCTGTGGGTAAGAGGAAATATGATGTCTATACATGGGAAATCCATGGTAAGCCGCCCATAACTGGATGCACCTGCCAGACAAGAGGCTGCAAAAGCGATGCACGCAGCCGACAGACCTTTTTCACAGCGGCCATTTTGGCATGAAATAGCAGGGTAAGCGCAGGTGTTGCTGATGACTTCAAGGTCCTGTTTGATTTAGGTGTAATAGTCTTTCCAGTGAACCTGCATGAACTAAATCAGACACTAGCTCCGTTACACCTAAAGGGAAAGGACCCTTAATCACATCATCAGTACCACCTGTGTTTATCTTAATATTTCATATCAAAACGGCTGCGATGAAAGAAAATCTATCGGCGTTTGATACGACCATAGAGCTAGATTAAGCCTAAATTATGGCTCATTTTTAGGCTCTGACTGGTTTTAGTAGATGCACTGTGGGCTTGATTAGAAGCAACTCTAATCCATCTGATATTTATACATTCCCTGTATCCTTGCACTTATGACTCTGATATCAAATATAAGCAGTAGTCCTGTATGTAAACCACTTGAACTTCTTTATTTCCAGCTCTCAGGGCTACCGGGAGGCACGTAATTCCACGGCGGCCTCCCACATTCCTCACAGAGATTGTATTTGACGCTCCTGTGTTTTACTCGACTTTCTCTGCATTGCTTTTTTTTTTGTTGTTAAGGAGGCACATCCCGGCCTAATTATGCATCTTACAGTAGGAAATAGTTGTGGAAATGCACAATAAGAGCAGACAAGGCTGGAGACGGTTACTGTTTACAGTCTTTAACCTGCACTGATGTCGCTCAGCTGGTCAGACAGCAGGGTGAGCGCTGGTGTTACTGATGACATCAAGGTGCGGCTCGACTTAATGCAATAGGCATTCCAGTGAGCCGGCATGAATAAAATCAGGGCCTGGCTCGGTGACACCGAAAAGGAAACTTAATTCATATCATCAGTAACATCAGTTTATCCTGATATTTCATGTCAAAACGGCTGCGGTTAAACAGATCCACTGGTATTTGATAAGATCATTTACCCAGTTTAACTTCAACTACAGGCCTCACTCGAGATTTACTTTTAGGTTGTGACTTTCAGGCTGAGTTGATGCACTGTGGGTTTAATTTGGTGCAACTTTAATCCATCACATATCTGACTCAGTACTACGCCTGTGAGCTACCATCCCTGCATCCTTGCACTTATGACACTGAAAACAAACATGGCAGTCCTCATGCATGTAAAACACCGCTTTTATTCCCACCTCTTTGAATGAATGAATGAATGAATGAATGAAAACTCACAGGAGGCAGGTAATTGCATGCTGGCCTCCCACATTCCTCAGAGATTGCATTGGATGCTCTTTTAACGTAAAGACTGGAGGGGAAGGGGCGATTCCATGAGGCTGGATCAAGTCTGACAGTTCCTGAATTCCCAGTACCGGGCGTCAGGTTCTGTCCACGGTCTTGGTCTCATGGTTTCACACTAACTCTGAACCTCGGTCGGAGCGTGTGTTCCTCAGGTTTAGGTTATTTTCCACTGCTGTTTAACTGTTATTACTTCTGTTTAACTGTTAATACTTCTGTTGAAATTGTTCATATTTCTATCTTTTTATAATCCTTGTTTATAGTGTTTATATTGCTTACTGCTATTTATCATGTGTATACTGTATATTTCTTCTAAATTTGCACATTGACCTACCTCTATGCACATTTTATACACCCATGCACACGGTTTTTTCTGTTTTTTTTTTTTGTTGCACATTGCTTTTTGCACACTGGGTTGTACTTAGGTTATTCTGTTGTGCTCAGATCTTATTCTGTTATACTTAGATGTTATTCTTTATTTCTATTTTTGATTTACTTAATTTGTAATCTGTGGATACTGCTGAAGAAAATGTGAATTTCCTGCGGGATGAATAAAGTATCTACCTACCTACCTCTTTTATTTTACTTTGCACTGCTTTTATGTGGCTAAGAGGGGGAGAAAAAAAATCTGGCCTAATTATCCACACCACAGCAGGAAATAGTTGAGGAAATGCAGAATAAGAGGATAAAAAAAAGGCAGAGGACATTATTGTTTACAGTGTTTAAGCTGCATTGATGTCACTCAGCTGGTCAGTTGATATTTCACACCATCCAGTCTCTGGCAGCCACTTTGGGCCCTGTTTTGCAGCTGGGTGGCTAAAACACCAACACACCATCTTGTGCATTCGCTTGATTAAAGTGCTAAAAAAAAAAAAAAATCTTTGTGTGTTGTTGGATAACGTTAGTTGGCAGCTAACTCGCTCGCCAAGACAGGAAGGCCTGTCTTACAGCAGCGTTACATCCCAAGTCCCCACATTGCAAAGGCAGCTAACGTCAGCGCTAACGACGCTAGCAACGGGACTGCACTGCAAAGCCAATTTCAGCTTAAAAACCGAGCCGGCTCGTCTTGTCAGCGCCTCGTTTGGCTTTTCCCATCCGAAAAAGCTGGATTGTCTTGTGGCATCGCTCGTTTCGGCCGGATAAGGTGAGGATGAGTGTGTGCTAGCTAACGTTACTACTGCTCGCTAGCGTTAGCCACCTAGCCAACGGTGCACTCGCTTGGATCTCCACAAAAATATGTGACATGACAGAAAAAACTGCCCTGGCAAACACGAAACGGAGGACTCTGTGCCACAAGAAAAAATGCCTACTGTCTGGCTAGCAGTGTGGAGGCGGAATGTCATGGCTTACCTTCAAAAAAATAGCTTCTATTGTGGGCCATGTTTATTCCATGTTCCTCCTCAGATGATGGTGCTGCACATCAGCGGCTCTATGTAGCTGCCAGCCTGCTGCCCCGCACTCCGCTGCGTCAAGCTCGCGGCACCGAGCCGGGGGCACACCGGAAACCAGCCGAGCGGCTTCCTTCACAATAAATGCCTGGCGTGGTCCTGCACAGATCCCATTCCCAGGAAAATTGATTAAATGAATGCATAAATAAGGGCTTGGGTTTGGTTTTAATATTGGTAGGGGGATTTTTAAGCTTTTGACGACCAATTGTGTGTGTGCGCGCGCGCGTGTGTGTGTGTGTGTGTGTGTGTGTGTGTGTGTGTGTGTGTGATTAGATGAGATTAGATTAGATGTTTATTGCCATTTGCACATATACAATAAGGTTTATGAACATTGGAATTGTTGTGCATTGCTCTTAGAGTCAGCTTTACAGATAAAAAAACAAAACAAAAAACATATATATATATATATATATATATATATATATATATATATATATATATATATATATATATATATATATATATATACAGTGGTGGAAAAAAGTTTTCGGACACCCCATGCATTTGTGAAAAATTGCATTAAGAATCACTCTTAGGTCTTCAAGTGCAATTTCTTTTAGTACAGTCACAGCCAAAATACTAAACAAATCCTAAAAAAGCCATTAAAAACTTAAAATTGATTGGTTCCATAAAAATACATAAGAAATTTTGAGTATTGGGTCATTTTGGTACCAGTGATGAAGGCCGTTCTTTTTATTAAAAGACACAATTTTTGTTGCCAAGCTTGGTGTCTATATAAAGCCAGCACTTTTGAAAGTTCTTGAGACACAAAAATGGCTAAAACAAGGAACCTAACGCAGGAAACACGCCTGAAGATAAAGATTCTCAGCCAGGAAGGGTACAGCTGCCGCCAGATAGCCAGGAAGTGCAGATGCAGTCGTTCAGCAGTTGGATACACTCTGCAGAAATACAGACGAACCAACAGCTTGGAAGACAAACCAAGATCTGGGCGTCCAAGGGTTTCTTCAGCAAGAAATGACCGCATCCTGATCCGCATGTGCAGGCAAAACCGCCGAATGACATCACAGGAGCTTCAGCAGCAGTGGTCAAACCAAACTGGTGTCCAGTGTTCCACCCGCACTGCACGTGGCCGACTTTTAGATCATGGCTTAAGGTCCTACAAGGCTATCAAGAAGCCCCTGATCGATGAGAGACAGAGGCTAGCCCGGCATCGTTGGGCCCAGGCACACAAGAACTGGGCAGTTTAGTCAGCATAAATTTTTGCTCATAAAGCGTGCACAAAATATAGATATTTTCTGATATTAAACAAACTCAATTTGATTTCACTGCAGCTAAACTGGCCCTCATTTGCCTCCTGGTTAATGCCACACTCACTCAAAAGAAAAAAACAATAATATAAATGTGTTGTATGTCTACAAATGCAGAATAACACATGATCGGCCTGATCAGGGTGGAGGCTTTTTAATTACTGCCTGATATTCTCAATGTGTATGAGATGGTAAATCAAATCAAATCAAATAGTCTTTATTGCCTTTATTTGAGGGGTTTCAGATGATAGAAATGAAGGGATAAAGTGGAAGGGTGTGTTTTTTTTAATGTTCACACTGGTATAAAAAATAGATGTGTCACATTTGAGCAAAAAAAATCTCTTTCTATTGGCTTAAGGCTTTGTTTAAAAAAAAAAAAAAAAAAATGAATCCGACATTTTCACTTCTGATTAGGGCCACTTTGTCCCTGTTCACACTGCCAACCCAAATCTGTTTTTCGGCATATTGTGGAAAAACCCTAGACACCATTATGAAAGTCAAATGTTGATTAAGAGATTTTAATGGTGTCAAAATTCATATTTGACATATTTGAAAAATAAAATGGGTTTGAAGGAGACTTAATCATGGCGCCACGAAATATATAAAAGCAGGTGAAATGCAGATTTTGAAGGAGTTGCTCCATGGATCAGTTTGGTTTATTGTAGTTTATTGACTAAGGTGATATAATAAACCACTTCACTGCATCTGATTTTGAGTTAATCCTGAGTTATTCCACAGAGTTATTGAATAAGTAAAAGTGGTGAAGAGAACCATCATTCATCTGGCCCGAGTGGTGGTTTTTAGCCACAATATCCAGATTGAATTCATATTGATTCTGGACCGACAAAAAACACATGTAACGCAATTTTTGCGAATTGGATGCAAACCACATTTGGAGGTGGATCAGATTTCTACAGACGTGTCTCAGTCTGGACGCTCTGGATGCTCAAATCAGATTTCAACCTCAGTCGCAAAGTGAGACACAACGACGACGACGTCAAATCCAGAGTGACTGAAGGGCATCCGAGCGGCCGAGCAGTCTGCTGGCACTTTGTGGAGAAGCTTCTGGACTTTTCTCCTGCTTCTGTGTTGGAAAACCACATCATCATCAGCGTACGTGGTTACTGATGCCTTTATTGTTTCAACAGCAGCCCATGCAGAGAGGTCGGTGATGTCTGGACTCACAAATCTGATCTGACCACTTGCAAATGACAGCGTGGACGGTTTGTCTTAAAGATCTGATTTGAGAAAGAAATCTGATTTCCCTGCAGACAGAACAAGGCCTTTCCTTTCACACGTGGTCCTAAATCTGATGTGTATCTGATTCCTGCTGATGTGTGAACGCTCACATCAGAATTCATGTGTTTTTTTCCCACTGAGCACGCTCACATCTCTGTCAGGTCATCATTATTCACTGACTGTCAACTAGGTGGGACAAAACACAACGTGAGGACAGTAAGACACAAGGTTACAGATTTAATAGATGTACGGGAAGATGCTTCAATCAAAGCCCCAGCTGACCGCACTACACCACAGTCAATACAGCAAACTATTCAAAAAATTAAATGCATGCATCACTATTACATTCATTGTGATTTAACTGTGTAAATGACATTTCTGTTGTGCAGCAGCATGCTCGTTGTAAATGCTGGATCACGGTGCAGATCTGTCCACACTGATGTCAGAAGATACGGGTGAATGTCAGTCAAGGCAAAAAGATCAGATCAGATCATGGACAAATCATAAATTATGGGTTTTTAATATCAGACTGGTGTCAGTTATGTGAGGAAAAGGAACAAGTATAAAGTTGCTTTTCTGAATTACAACTGATTTTTTTCATACTTGTGTTTGTCTGGCTGACGGCTGCAGGTTTATGCACCTTCCATATTGGAGGCTCAGCTGTTAGGGACAACTGTGAATAAATCATTAGATTTCTGAACTTTTCATTGTATCAGATAGTCTTGGTTAAGTCCTAAATACTGTCTTGGATCAAAACAGATCATCTTGTCCATGCACCTGATCAATCATGTGTTTGCCAGTAGCTCAGCTGATGGTCTTATTGGCCATGTGTCAGTTTAACAAACTTTAACAATGAACTCTGATGCTCAGTTAGCCTGCTGGTTTATTTTGCTCTGGTGAACTGGGCTGACTCTTATCAAGCTGCAACTGAGAGTGTTTTGGAGGAGTGAGAGGCGTTTAGTGTGCATGATTCATATCTACCTTCTGGTCACTACATAGACGCATAGGGTCATTTTTTAGTCTGGTATCAATTAAAGTCCAGCAGTTTAGTTTTAACAGTTTGGAGTGCAGTGGCCTTCAGCTTGTCCCACTCTCCATGGAAGAGCTTGAATCTTACACATGGCTGGAGCAACAGGCTGCAGTTTTCAAGGTCTCCTTCTTCCACACAGAGTCTTTGGAGACAGAGGGAGGAATTTTTTTTAAAAAAAAGACAGACTCTTGTGTCGCTTGTGCAGATAAGAAGGATGCAACCAGTGAAGGCCGGAGTCCTTCTGACCTTGCTGGGACTCAGCTGTGTTTCACAAATTGTGCTGCACTGCACCTCCCATCTCACCTGTGGCAGCCAGTCCTGGACACCCTTTTTTTTTTTTTTTTTGAGCGTTCATTTCGGCTAATTGGTGCAGGTTAGGGTTATGATTAAGTTGTTTATAGCTACATGATTATCGCAAGACTGCAGAGAATGAATGTAAATCAATTAGATCAGGATTTCTTGCCTGATATCAAGACTGTACTGTCAGCTCATTACACTCTGTTTCCAGGTCTGGGCCCTGGCTACATGACTTTGCCATCCTAGGAAAAAAAAAAATCATGTCCTGGCCCCTGGGACCCTTGGAGATGCCTCTTTACCTGTCACTACCCAGTCGGTGCTGTGCGTGTACACCTCTACTATGTGCCACAGCCAAAACTGTGCACTTGGTGTGTTTGGCCTCCTGGAATCAGCACCGCCACCTTGACTTTGCCTTTTTAATCTGCTCTCCTCTAATCTGAGAGGTCACTGCGTAAAGGGGATTATTATGAATAGTCTACCTGTGTGCAAATTAAAAACAGTTCAAACTGATGTACACAGGCACGCAGGCACTCCATGAACAAGTAATAAATGTGATTGATTTATTCCTACTGGACCTAAGACAAATAAATACAGATGAAATGAATCCACCGTAGTCATGGATACAAGTGTTTTGATAGCTTCACCACATTTTTTTAACAACTTTATTTCACTTCACAAAACAGGACAAAATCATCTGCCACTACGCTCCAACGCGGGTTTTATTTTGAAAGTCATTACCGGAAACGCAACGCTGTCCCATGCAGCCCAGCTTGGCACGAGTCCGCTCCGCTCAGCGCACCGAGCCTGGCGTGAAGTTATTTCATAAACTTTTTTTTCCCCTCACACTTCAAAATTCATGAGTTTTGCTTAAAAGCGCAGTAACAACCGGCAGCGCCGATAATGGACGGCGGGACGTGAAGCCAAATCAATGAACTCCTCAAATTATCTCAATAAAATCTTAAAAAAGCCATATAATATTAATAATAATGGTAATAATAATAAAACATCACTGCAAATTGATATATCCTTAAAGGAATATTATAGAAATATTACAGCAGTAGCATGAGGAAATAATGTTCTATAATGTCAAACTGCATGAAAATGTCAGTTTTGAATATCAGACACACTTTAACTTTATATTTAAATAATGTTACTGTAATATTTTAGCGCGAGATGCATAATCCAATAAAGCATATTAAAGTCAATACAAACTCACCATAAAGTATCATAGTTAGTGTATGAACCTGAATGACAGGGATATGAGAGTGATTTTGCATCAGGGTGTGTTTGCAGTGACAGCACCATATGGAGCACCAGGATAATGACTGAGAGTGATGTATTGATTATTGATTAATGATTTATTCAGGGGGGAAAATGCCCCATGGTGCCTGCTCTACTCATTACCACATGACACAGGGAGGCGGATTTAATAGCTAGGTGGCGATGTTGAACGGGAGGAGCGCCGTCGGAGATGATCATGACTTGGACAGTTTGTTATTGATTTCATGGGGAACAGGATTGATCAAGCAAAATTGTGAAAATTGATTAAATGCATAAATAAGGGCTTGGGTTTGGTTTTAATGTTGGTAGGAGCATTTTTAAGTTTTTGACGACCAACTGTGTGCATAATTGTGTGTGTGTGTGTGTGTGTGTGTGTGTTTGACACTTTCTCTCTCTCTCCTCTGTGTCTTGAACTTGATTCTGCAAAATACTTGCTTTAGTCAGCATATATTTGCTCATAAAGCGTGCACAAAATATAAATATTTTCTGATTTTAAACAAACTCAGTTTTATGTCACTGCAGCTAAACTGAGCCTCATCTGCCTCCTGGTTAATCCCACACTCACTCAAAAAACAACAACAAAAACAACAACAACAACAACAACAACAAAACAATATAAATGTGTTGTGTGTCTACAAATGCAGAATAACACATGATCGGCCTGATCAGGGTGGAGACTTTTTAATTACTGCCTGATATTCTCAATGTGAATGAGATGGAAAATCAAATCAAATCAAATCTAATCAAATAGCCTTTATTGTCATTGTACAAGCTGCACAAGGAGATTTGGGGTCTGTGCCTCTGCTTGGTAGGGAAGACATTACAAACAAGCAATAAGTAGTACTGAAGAAATATGTACATAATAAAAAAAATAAAATAAGATAAGATATTATAAGATATTGCAAGTGGGTCGAAGGTTATTGCACATGGAAAGAAAAAACCTAACCTGTGGAATAGAGGAGGGCAGCAGAGGGACAGAGGGCAGTGGCTTTGTGGGCTGTGATGGGAAAAATCTTGGCGGAAAAAAAAAACAAAAAACAAAAGAAAAAGAGTTCTTCGATTTTGTAAAAGATTCATCACGTTCCTGACCTCCGTCCTGACACCGGCCTGCGTGGCTTGATCTTATTTCTGGAGGGATTTCTAAGCGGCACCGGAGTCAAACCCAGCTGGACGGAGAACAGCAGCTCTGCAGAGAAAATACCGAGGCTGTGTTGGCTCTGCAGTTGTTATTTGTTTTGACGTTGGAATTGTGTGGGTTTTTTTTTTTTTTTTTTTTTTTTTTTTTTGCAATTTCTATGCCGCTGTCAGGCTAGAATGGAACGGGCTCCCTGCACGTCTGTTACCTTTATCCCGGAGTCACATCATAACCGTGGAAAAAAACACATATTTATCTGAGCTTTTCAACAAAAAACCAGAGCAGGCAGGGCTTTGCTGGGTGGATCCTGTCACCGGCAATGTTTAGTTGCATTGCATTGAGGATCCTGCATTAATGGGATGTTGGAGACTGTTAGAGGGCAAAGTGGATATTCATTGTGTTCATAAGGAGGTTCATTAGGGGTCCCTCAGGTGTGTCTGCCTTTACTCACTGACACTTTTCACCCCAGCCCTCCCTTAGATCCCTCTTGCTACACCTTAAAAGCAAGATAACTTAAGTTGCACATGTTAAAATGATGTTACACAAATTTGTTTGACTGTTTTTTATGCTGGGTTTAATGTTTTTAACATATCAATATAGACAAAATATTTGTAAACAGTTATGTACCTTAATGTCCCTACAGTTTGGATGCAAGCATAATCAGAATCAACTTCCCTGGCCAAGTGTGTTTATGATATCATATTTGTTATAGTGCCTGCTGTTCTCCAGGAATGCCGTGGATTGCTGAGAGTTTCCATCAAAGAGAGTGTAGTGGCATTCCTTCTAGATCTTCAAATATGCCTCAAATGAGCTGTAGACGCAGTAACTTCAGTCTGACATGAATGACAAGAACTGTAATTTGGTTTACTGCAAAAAGATGAAAATTGCATTGTCACACGGTAGAAAGACCACATGCAGCTCTCTCCCCAAAACCACCGCATATGATGTCACTCACTAGGGGGGCATCACTAACCAGCATTCAATATACATGCATTTGTTCTTGTACATTTTACACTTTGCCTATGTCTTCTTACATGACGACTAGAAATTATGAATTATGAAATCTGCAAAATACATAAATTAACATATTCACATATTTGCTCTTACAGAGAGAGAGAGCTTTGAATTCTTTGAGCTGGATTTTTCCATCGCTGCAACAGGTGCTGAAGGATTTGTGAACACCCCCTCCTCCGGTGCCCCCAGGTTTGGAAAAGCATCACTGAAGTTCCCTCTAAAGTGCCAAAAAACAAGAGGAAGTGTCCCATTGTCTGTCCTTCATATGGGGGGAAAAGATCGAATGCCCCCCAGGATGCCCCTTCATGCAATAAATAAATAATAATAATATAACTGAGGTACCCCTCTAATGGAGAAGCATTCCTCCAGTGGATAAAAAGTGATGCAGTGCTGTAAAAGAGGTCCCTACATGTGTGGGAATGTGGGAAGTTTCCTTATTAACCCAGTGGAGAAAATGTGATGTGCTGCTGCAGGACAGGAGCCCTTACAATTGGATAACCGTGACGTCCCCCAAGTGATTCATTGAGGAAGAAAACTCAGAAGGTGTTCTCTTAGATGCCCCTCCAAGTGAGAAAACACCGTAAAGTGGGAAAAAAAGAGATGCAGTGTCCCAGTCAAGGTGTGGTGTCCCAAAGTGAGGCAGTGACAACAGGCGAGGGCTGCCACCAAATTCGGTGCAAAATATTTGGTGTATATTTTTGCAAAGGGCCAATAAGTTAGGGTAATATCTTTCTAGCATTCTGATGTAAGCTCTGATGTAATCTGCACTGGCCCTGTTTTAGGGTTAGCTTTTAATCCAGCTCACCTGTGCAGGTTTTCAGTTTCAGCCACCGTCCCTTTCCACTGTTCAGAGGTCAGAGGGCTCCCACAGCCTGCATCCTGCTGCAGTGTGGGACCTGGGAGGGAGCAACAGAGCACGGCGTCTTCAAGTCGGAAAGCTATACTGATTACCAATTACCAAAGACGAATGTATGCACACTGTAAGAGCTTTTATAGATAGCTCTACCACATTTTTAGCCTACATGCTTTGCTAAGGAGGTAGCCAACTTAACAGGCACCTTGCTTGGATGAATATGTGATATCCTCAATTTGGAAATCATGTAAAAATGTAAAGAAATGAAAAAATCCTGCCCTAAGGGAATTATTTTAGGGTAATTTGCACAAAAAACCTATAGGACTTTAAAGTTTGGTGTTAATTGCTTTTTCACCTAATACGAGTGGGCTGCGTGTGTGAGGCAAATGTTAATAGCTGCCTCTGTGTTTCACGTCGGAGGTGTTTATGAATAAAAACTTGAAAGGTTATTGCTTCCTTGTGTATTTTCACAGCGATTTACTTTTAATCTGGATCACCTAATAGCAATAATAATCTCCATAGCGGATGAAGACTATTTCATCGTACATGGCACACTGGTGGGACCGTCCATCGTGCAGTAGGTGCCCTTTTTATTTTTTTTTTTTCGCCCGTGCCTCTCAAACAGACTGAGTCCACCACTGCTTACTGGCCAAAGTCAACCTCTGCTGCAGCCGACTGTCTGGTATCGAGCGCTGCGGGTTTTCGACAGCTGCTGGTTTATTGCAAAAATCTCCTGAATAAAATGACAAACAAAATAAGTCTTGTAACCACACACTTTAATGACATTTGCACCAGGCGAGGACGAAGGATAAACATCTCCACCAAATTCCTCAACATTTTTATGGTTGGCTGACACATTACCAGCATATTTGTGATTGGTTTTCATACCTTGTTTCAGAAAAAAAGGGGGCGGAAAAATGTCAAAGTAAGTACTTTTTGTTGAAAAAAACGGCACTTGATAAAAACATAAATAAAGCATAATGCAAAGTACAGTTATTTAAATGTTTAAGAGAAAAGAGAGAGAGAGGGAATCTGAGAATGTGTTGGTTCACATTTGGAAACTCTGGGATGATTCAGAAAAAGCTGAAGACCAAAGGGATCAGAATCAAAATCAGAAATAATTAATTGATCCACGAGGGGAAACTGGGCTGGGAAGTCGAGTTCACCTTCACACATCAGCTGGTTAACTTGCTTCTTTACATGTTAGATTTTATTTTATTTTATTCCGTTGAATGGCTATGACATGATGTGCCCAATGTTCCGAAAATTCAAAGACAAGGACTTGAAAACTGTCCAGCTGCTGATGAATTTAGGCCTAACCATAGAAACTGTATAGTAATATGGTAGAATATTACTTTCTAACGGTTTAACTTTCTTTTAACTTCAAACAAAACACATTAACATGATTCTGATTCTGAAAGTCTGGTGAATGCTCACAAATCATTCTGCGGCACTCACACCCTTTAAATGAATCATTGAAATCATTTTCAAGAGCGTCAATCCACTTTTCTTCTGAAGCTCGTCTGAAGTTTACGTCGTTCTGTCTGGTGTTTTCACTCATTTATTTTTATTTTTCCTCTGCCGATCTTCCTTGTGAGATTGCAAGAAATTAAGACATCATCAGTGGCCACTTGTCGGATGGATGTGGGTAGCGGATGAAAATCATTAAAGGAAATGCCTTCTGACAGTAACTGAGAACTTCATATCTTCATTTTCATGCATTGTGCTGCATCATTTGTGGAAATGTGGTCATTATCTCATTTTTTAAACCTGATTTTGAGTGATATGATGGTGATGTGTAGGAGCTGGAAAAGTATATGAGATGGATAACTGATTAACAGGAAGCCATCCATGGTCTGGCTCCAGATTATATTAAAGAGCCTTTAACCCCTTACAGCCCAGCCAGGACCCGAAGATCAGCTGATTGAAACTTTTCAGCTGTTCCACCAACTAGGTTGAAAACCAAGGCAGGAAGATCTGCAAACTCCACTGCAGCTTTTATTTTATTTATGTATTTTTTTTATTGGTGAAGTAAGAAAAATACATAACAAGTGGTTTAACGTGGACATCACACGACATCATGCATACATACAAATGCTATAATGGAACAAACATTACATTACACAGAGACTGAGGTACAGTATAACTATAAAGGATGAGTTAATGTAGTGAGTGACTGTGTAGGAAAGAGAAAACACAGAAAATGAAGAGAAAAAAAGGCAAAAAAGAGAAAAAATCCAATGTAAAACAACTTGATGGTTACTTAACAATGATTTCCTTTTCAATTATCACATCACTTTTAAATTTTGTCTCTGTATTACTACTTTACGGTATTTTATTTTCACTCTATTCATTTTAATTGTGCTTGTTTTACTATCATGCATGCACCTCCATACAATCTGCATTTGTTCTTTTATTGGCATTCTACCTGCTTTATATGAGATCATCTCTTATATTTGCATCTTATTTATTTATATACTGCATGTGGTTTATTTATTTACCGCACTTGAATCTCATCTTTTATATGAGTTTATTCCTTCCACATTTTACCTGTTTATATGTAAAAGTAATTCTTCCATCTCTTTAGATAAGGGCTTAGTGCTGTTTGATATGTAGTATGCGCTCTTGTTTTCCTAATTGCTTTATGTCATACAGAGTCTTAAATGGGTTTTCAGATTTTTCTCTCTTATATTTTTCTTTGTAAATCTTTTCATCTGGAACGCTGTCTGTGCCAATGCTGGAAAAAGTGCTCTATAAATAAAATTTATTATTTGTATTATTATAGAAACGCACCCGTGGCCTCGAGCGTCTCCAAAGCCCCCTTCAGTCTCATTCTCTCTGCCGAGTGTCTGCGTGGTGCTCGGCTGAAAAGAGGAAAATTCAATGCGCTTTTATTCACTAAATTGAAATGTGTAACTGCACAGGAGTCCATGAAAGGAGGCGTCCATTGACCTGGCGAGCCTCTCTCTCTGGTGATCGTCCTCGCGACATGGAGCTGAAAACTCAGATTATTCTATCAAACAGAAATGTACATAAGCAGTGTTGACCTATATGCATGAGACAGTAAGGGTATTGCACTGATATTAGGACTTTAGGACTTTTTCTGTGTATGGGATGAGCACAATAGGTTTTACTCAGTGGAAGATTTATCTCCCATACAGTAACTACATCTATAATATCTTCCTAAAACATATAAATCCTGTTGGGACTTACAGTTGGAGGTTTTGCTTTTGTTTTCTTGCATGTAATGTCTTTTCCAAGACAAGAGCTTTGAAACACTTTATTTTTTTTAGTCCATTACAGCTGTAAAAGTGGAGGTACTGAGTGGTTTGATTCCTCTGAGAAAACTCCATCATAACATGAATTTATTTCCAGCATCTTACTTTTATAGAGGATCTATAGTTTTTTTTTTTTTTCAGTAGCTCAAACGTTTTTTCCTCAAGTGCCAATCTACAAATGATTCTCAGTTAAATGGTCTGTATCACCAAAATTATATATTCTGCTTTCAGAAATAAACATTTATACAATAATGAAGAGAAAGCATGTGGATTGTGAGTTAGATTTTTCTTTAAAAGTGCTGAATTTTGTCAACACAATTTCCTCGATGTTTTGGAGTCGCTCCAGCTCTGACGTGTTCCACAGTTTCAGGAACAGCAACAAGTATTTCTCCTCCCTTTTTCCTGTGTTTGCTCAAAAAATTCATCCTAATGCCCTCATGGTATTCCTGCAATTGTTGGTCTGTTTTGGTGCCACACAGTGAAACTATCTCTCTGCACATCAGTGGCATTTTCTGGAATAAGGTTTACCTTCATTTCATCTAAAATAGTGGTTCAGCATGAAACAGCTGCGCTTAATCCGGGGAATTTCACTCCAAAATCAGATACTCACCGCTGGAAATAAAGACTGCTGGTGTTAAAAACAAAAAAGACATCCTTTATGAAACTCTTTAACCCACTTGAAAAAGAGTTTGTTTTGATCATGGGATTGTCTGTGTTTCTGACTCGCTGATAAATGAAGTGCAGAGCTCAAAGTTTTCCTCATGCAGTTTTGTTTTGTAATGAAATCCTTCATGCATTGCCTTCTTCCCTGAGGTGAAACCGGGAACCGGTGTTGAAAACTGACCAGTATCTCCCAATTCTTGAATCACCGACTCTCTCTCTTTGGAGATCTCCTGCAGGACACACGACTGCACAGCTGAACTGGAAAATAATGGGTTATATTTAAAATAATGGGAGCATATGCATGTGGTTGCAGTGTATGATAGGGAAAACTGATGGACAACACAAAACCAAATCAGTGGTATTTCACTTTCCAAGGGGAAAAAAAACAGAGGAGGAGCTGGTAAGTTAAAGAGGCATTGATCTGTGACCTTTATCGGCCTCTACTGGCGACTAGCAGGAACTACAACAACACTGACAACATTTCTTGAACTGTGAACTCTCTGCATATTGTGAATTAATGAGCAAGATAAATACCTGAAAAAGTTGAATAATAATAATAATCATGATCACAAGATCTGTTTTAAAAGCAGCTTTTCATCGAGAAATAATAATTACAATGTTTATGAGACATTCCTGTGCATTAACACACATTTACTCCTCACTGGTGAAGTCACTAAAATCAGCCATTCATCCTCTGGATATCATTTCAGACTCTCCACTGTTGTACACGCATCATTTTGCATAAACATGTCCCATTTCCACTGATTCCTACTTTGACGGCAGCTCAGTGTTCAATATAATTTATACACAGCGATAATGCAAGCTCTGAACTTGCCAGGGACACATGTGACCATAAATTAAGAATGCAAGAAAAATGTCTTCATGCCGAATAGTGAGCTGCCTTCATTAGCTAAGTAACTTCATTTCCCCTTTAATGTGATATGCAGTCGCTGGTACAGTGAGGCTCTTGTGCAGACGGACAGACGGAGGGAAAACACTAATGGGCCACCTGAAGCCCGAGTTGTACCGCAGCCAAATAATTTGAATTTAACACAGGCTGTCCAGATCTGTTTTTGTTTTCCTCGCTTATAAAACATGATATAGACCTTGACTGTCAAAAAAAAAAAAAAAAAAAAAAAAAAGGAAGCAGTGTTAGCGCTTCCCAAAAATAACCCTCGTTGTGGAGTGGCAGGAGGCCAGCTGCGGCTCTGAACAGCCTGTTTGACAATATGAGCCACACCGCCTTTCATTAGACAGAGGAACAATATTAATGCTTTAACTCGATTTCACTCTTATTCGCCATGCACGGTCAATGCAGGGTCATGTACTGTAACTGTCACCTCTGACCTTTGACCTCCTTACTGTTAACTGCATGTAAATGCTGCAATTTACAGTAACAACTGAATTTTATTGTGCAGTTGTTTTCATTGTAAATTACACAGATAAGAGCATAAGATAAGAGTTTAAATGAGAAATAACTGTATGATAAAGTGTGCAGTTCATACCGGTGCACAAAAACCTGGTTAAAGCAAAAATAGCATCTCCATTCCATTCATTTAAAAAAAAAAAGTGCCTTTAAATAGTTATTATACTGTGTAAGATATGGTCCAAAGCGTGAAATAAGACCTATGCAATATATATATTTTTTAAAAGTAACTCTTATGAAATGATCCACCGTGCAACATTTAAATAAATCACTGTAAATCATTTTTTAATTGATAGCAGGTAAATTAAATTTTCAGCTGACACTTTCACAGAGCAAATCCACTCAATGATAATTTCCTTCAAGTAAAAATATTTTTCCAAATTGGATGCACAGCAGTTGGAAGTTTCCTCCTCAAATACAAACATGCTTTTAATACAAAAAAAATATTCTTAAAAAAAAAATTCTGAAAGGGATATGCTGCCATGTTGAATGACACTTCTACATTTTCTCCTTTCTCATTAT
The DNA here is from genome assembly GCF_902150065.1 of Myripristis murdjan. NCBI lineage: Eukaryota > Metazoa > Chordata > Actinopteri > Holocentriformes > Holocentridae > Myripristis > Myripristis murdjan. Next base: position 7,615,560 of record NC_044003.1, read on the forward strand.
GAATTGAAATTAAATTAATATTTTTTACTTTTTTGGTGTGCATTAGTCTCTAAATCTTTGAACATCCTATGTTTTGTCAACCGCTTGTGACTGTAATTGCTTTGAATTGCAATTTGATTCGCTTGAAAGGTGCTATATAAATAAAGCTTGATTGACTGATTGGTTGATTGACTGAAAGCTTGTGGCTACCAGTGTCCATTGGTTTCAGCTCAGAATGCTAAACTGCTACCGGCAGTTTTTGTTTTGTTTTGTTTTGTTTATTTCAGTGATGTGAAGCTCTTTTCCACCACCAGTGTAATCTATCCATCCATGTAATTTTGTGTGATTTGGCAGAGTTTCCAGTTTGACACAATCTTCCCTGCAGCCTCCTGGCAGCCCAGGACAGTGGAGCTGGATGGATATTGTTTTGTTGAACTCAATCCATCAAAAAAAAAAAAAAAAAAAAAATCACATTTCAAATTTTGCTCATGTCCTCCGTCAGGAAATACTTCCTAACGGTACTCTTCACTGTGAGGGTTGTGGATTATGTGGTATTAACATCATTATTTTAGGATGTCGCTGTTGTTGTTTAAGCTCCACAAAAAAATGCACAGTTCACAATTCACAAAAGCACACACCTCCAAAAGATGTTTTCAAGACGATTATTGCCTTTTCAACAACAGAGTTGATAAGGAATATGTACAAAATCATAATACAAATAAAAAGACGATGACAACAGCAACACATAAGACAATGGAAATAGAATAGTCTACAATAAATACTGGGTGCAGGGCAGAGAATCATGTGAAAAATTAAAAAAATATGCTCATCCAGCTGGCTTGTATTTTGGAGCCTGGAGACAATCAGGGAAGGTTGCAGCCGATTGGAAACCTCGCCAAATCACACAGAAACTGTCTGGTTTAGGGTGAACTGTTCCTTCTGAATTTAAAGATGCAACATAGGATTTATGACTTCAACTTCCTCGTGTTCGATTCACTGAGGGTCACAGTTTGGAGAGCAGTGTTTTGCCGTCCTTCGCACAACGCCGCACCCACTTCCTCTTGCAAATACAGTACAATTAGCGCACGGCTCCCTCTCCTCCTCTTTATCTGCAGTTTTCCATTCATTTCAGCCTTGCGAGAGAGAGAAAGAGAGAGAGAGAGCTGCTGCGTGATAGCCATCGCGGTACATTAACAGACAGATAGGCCACGACTCCATTCACTGTAATGAGCTGCTCTTGCAACTCTGCACATTACACCGGACATTAGCACGGCTTGGGTGGACTATTTACTGTTGGAAATTGAAAGGATATCCTTCTCATTTTTTTTACAGCACCGTGCTTTAATCAGAGGCAGGAACAATCGGAGCGTGATAATGGCCCGTTATGGCGTCGAACACACAGCGGTTCACGGCTCGGTGTAACAGATACAATGACAGGAGGAAGAGGATAGTCAAACTGCCTCGAGTCAATTAACCTTTTGTCTTTTTTTTTGTGGAAGGGTGTTTAGACACATCTGGTTACTGAATAATATTGAATTATGTTCATATTGTTGTTCAGAGTTTATCATCGTACTGACCAGAATTTCACAACCCCAAACCAAAACCCCCCCAATACCAGGTTACACAAAATATAACTTGACAGCCTGGACCATTTTTTAAATATATACAGCTGACTTCAAGGTGAATAATTTGGGGATTTCCACTCTTACGTCTCTCCTGGCAAATCAAGTCAGATTTATCTCTAAGGCGCTTTTGATCAAACAGGTTCATTACAAAATGCTTTGCAAGGCAATGAAAGGCATAAATACATGAAATAAAAAGAAAGACAATAGAAAGAGAAGACAAGGCAGTTTGCGAATTTTAAGATACAGAGCTAGGGCTTATGCATGTGTGTGTGTGTGTGTGTGTGTGTGTGTGTGGCTGTGTGATGCTGTGGTATATGAGGGACGAAAAATGACAAAACAATAAATAAATGAATAAATAAATAAATACGCATATAAATATATAAATGCATAAATAATTAAATTAATAAATATTTCTACATTTATTTATTTCTTTATTTCTGTTTTTATTCATGCATTTATTTATTTATTTGTGTATTTATACATTTATGCATGTATTTATTTATTTATTTTTACATTTATTTATTTATTTATTTATTTATTCATTTCTACATTTATTTATTCATTTATTTATTTATATATTTATTTTTACATTTATGTATTTATACTTTTATTTATTTCTACATTTATTCATTTATTTATTCCTTCTTTTATTTCTACATTTATTTATTCATTTCTACATTTATTTATTTATTTCTACATTTATTTATTTATTCCTACATTTATTTCTGTATTTCTACATTTCCACATTTATTTATTTCTGTATTTCTGTGTCGTATGTTAATAAGGTGGGCGGTTCTTACATTAGTCTTAAGCACGATTGGTTTGTGGGTGTGATCCTGTCCACTGCTGCTGCCTGGACTGGCAGTAGCAGTGGATAGCAGTGGACTAGCTAGCTGCTAGGGCATGAACAACGCCAGACTTTTCCACGTCGTCGACGTTACGTCGACCCGTCAACACCGGGAGATTTTTGGGGGGCTAGCGGGGCTCCAACCGGAGGGAGGGAGGGGTTGTAGTGGAGCGCCGACCGTGTGTGTGGGGGTGTGTGTGTGGGTGTTTCTTCGACTTTCGACGGGTCGATGTTTACATTAATGCCCTACTAGCTACTGTGTAAAACGCAATGGAAAGTGTTTTGAGAGCCATCGTCAGTGATTTAAGGTCACTGGCGAATGATGTGGTAAATCATGCACCCACCGACTACTTCCAGTAGTCCGACTACACACACGGTCGGCGCTCCACTGCAGCCTCCTCACCCCCCCGGTCGCCCGGTCGGTGCTCCACTACAACCCCTCCCTCCCTCCGGTTAGAGCCCCGCTAGCCCCCCAAAAATCTCCCGGTGTTGACGGGTCGACGTAACGTCGACGACATGGAAAAGTCTGGCCCTAGTAGCTAGCTGGTCCACTGCTATCCACTGCTACTGCCAGTCCAGGCCATATGTCTATGGTCCAGGTAGTAGCAGTGGATAGGATCACACCCACAAACCAATCGTGCTTAAGACTAATGTAAGAACCGCCCACCTTATTAACATACGACACAGAAATACAGAAATAAATAAATGTGGAAATGTAGAAATACAGAAATAAATGTAGGAATAAATAAATAAATGTAGAAATAAATAAATAAATGTAGAAATGAATAAATAAATGTAGAAATAAAAGAAGGAATAAATAAATGAATAAATGTAGAAATAAATAAAAGTATAAATAAATAAATGTAAAAATAAATATATAAATAAATAAATGAATAAATAAATGTAGAAATGAATAAATAAATAAATATATAAATGTAAAAATAAATAAATAAATACATGCATAAATGTATAAATACACAAATAAATAAATAAATGCATGAATAAAAACAGAAATAAAGAAATAAATAAATGTAGAAATATTTATTAATTTAATTATTTATGCATTTATATATTTATATGCGTATTTATTTATTTATTCATTTATTTATTGTTTTGTCATTTTTCGTCCCTCATAGTGGTACGAATACATGCATGATAATGTTTTTTGGAATCCGATGCCAGCACAGGTATTTGTGGTGTGGAGCTGCTAAGAGCTGATATTTTCAGCAAACATTCAATAAAAATAAATCTGATTATTTTATTGCCAATAAGTTGCTCACAACAGACAGTAGGGCCATCATTTTTTCCTAAAATAACACTAATGTGACCAAATTCAACCCAAACCCGAACATAATTCTTAAATTTTGTCTGAACCTGGCCCCGCCTGTCAGGTCCCGACAGGTATCCACACTCTAATTCTTACCCCCATATTGCGTTCTTGCTGGTGTGGAGAGGATTGTGAAATTTAGACCAGCACTGGCAAAGAAACAACTAAAACTGAAACCAGACTAATGAAATTATGTTAGCGTCAGCCAATTTAGAAACTCATCAGCTACATCTAACCATGTTGTTGTAGCCTCTGAGGGCAATTTTTAGGCCGGAAACAAGTTGAAAACCGTTCCTTTATTACATGATTCAAACGTTTCTCCTCACAATATACAGACATTAATACTTTTTGTAGGTGTTTTAGGTCCAGACGGCATTTCTGCCATTGTGCTCCACCTGTTATATTCCCCACACAGAGTTTACCTTCATAAAAACACTTGGACTACAGACGGCAACCACTCAACTACAGACTAAATACACTCAGTGGCCACTTTATCAGCTCCACCTGTACAATCTAATGCAGTTCGATGCAGGAGCTCTGCCATAAATTGTACTTTATAAGAAAGTTTATAATGTGGAGAATGAGTAAATTTAATTCTATGTTTATTACTGAGGTTGTAGTTTGCAGAGGACTACATTATATTGAGTTGTGTTTCCAATCTTTTGTCCTCCCTATTTATATACATAAAGAAGGACAGAATATTGGAAACAGCTCTCAATAAAACGCAGTGCAGAGCATTACAGGCAGCAGGAAAGGAAACTTTATGGCACAACAGTTGGATTGGATTGGATTAGATTGTGCAAGTGCACCTAATGAAGTAGCCACAGGGTGTATGTCTGTATAAGAGAGTCTGTCTTTTAAATGAGTGATTAATACAATCATGACACGCTTAAGCAATGTGCAGGTTTTCCAAACTGAAGCTGTGGTAAAGGAGAATCAGGAGTGGACAACGATATCTGGCTGATGTCGGATATTTAATGAAAGGCCAATATCAGATCATTTATCAGTCTAACGCTGGTGGCTGTAACTCCATTTGGGCTCAAATCAGGACCCGACCCTCCTGCACCAACAGCACCTCCTCTCACACAAACTTCGTGTCGCCGCGTGGGTGTGTGAACGTGTCGCCGTCCAACTAATCTTTTATTTCTTGGAATGACCCGTCGTGTGTGTCTGGCACCAGGAGCATCGCAAGACTGAACATTTTCGGGAAGAAGTGAAAAATCTGCAAAGTCTGATGAGTTCCATAAACGGCGTGGGTGTATGTGTGTGTGTGTGTGTGTATGCGTGCGTGTGTGTGTGTGCATGCCTGATATTATGCAAACATTTTGGCCTCTACTCTGTTTTATGAAAAGATAATGTTTATTTTTGAAGTGCTGACATTTTTCCAGTGGTGAGGGATAATACTCAAATTCCTTTATGTGTGTCTAATCATAAAATAAATTCAACTTTGAGATGATTAAATTATTGCATGACCTAGACAACATACATGTGCTGTCCAAGAGAGTCTGTGGGGGTTTCGAGTCAGCTGTGGTGTGTCTGCTAAAGCTAGATGTCACACTTGTAGCACCACAGCAGTCAAATTCTCACTGAAGCAGATCGCTGTTTCTCATTTATATTGCCTGATTCTGACTCACTTTTATTAGGAACAAATGTTCCCATATTTACGGCGGTGAATAAATCATTTTGTGTTTGAAAGGCTCGCTTGGCCCTTGCATGGTATCGGCGGCTGAGTCCAACTTAGGTAAAAACTGCTGAGCCAGTCAGGAGAGCAGGTCCAAGTGCTTTTACAGAGAAACAATGAACAGAGTGAAATTAGTGTGTACCCACACCCATTCATTTACATAGCTGAGCTGCACTCAACTGAGCGCCTGTCCAAAATGAGAAATTCACCGTGTGAAAAATGTAAAAGCTTGACCCCCCCACCACCTTTTTTTTTTTTTTAAATAAATGAAGTAAAAGGTAATGGTAATATTGTGATATTTTGTGATCTAATTACTGTTGGTATCTTGTAAGATGCTCTGAATAAGAGAGATGTGAATATAATCTCAGGTAATGATCATTACCAAAGCGAATCTTAAGTGTGACACTGAATTTTATGCAACTTTGACATTATAAAGTTCAGGGCAAAAACCTCGTGAAACTCCATCTGTATTTTTAATCAGAAGGTAGACAAAATAAAACAAAACATGACATTACATAACAAAACTGTGATAATCAAGAGCAAACCAAACTAAGTAAACCAAAAGTTCAAAAGACAAGAAAAGAAAAGAAAAACACAAAAAGCCATAATAAACAAACCAAACCAAATCATATTAAAGTACACTGACCCAACATGACCTGAAGAAAACTAAAATCACTAAACTTAACTTAAGCATATCAAAGTAATCTACATCAACTAAACTAAACTGAACTGCATTTCTGTAACTAAACTAATCCAAACCCAAGGATGTCAAAGTAAACTAAACTAAACCAAACTAAACTAAACTAGAAAAAACTAGGCCAAACTGAACTAAAGTAAAGTAAACTAACCAACCAAACTAAATTAAATTAAATTAAGCCCAACTAAACTAAGATAAGCTAAACTAAACTACTGTAACTAAACTAAACTAAGCTAAGCTAAACTAAACTACTGTAACTAAACTAAACGAAGCTAAACTAAACTACTGTAACTAAACTAAATTAAGCTAAACTAAACTACTGTAACTAAACTAAACTAAAGTAAACTAAGCTAAGATAAACTAAACTACTGTAACTAAACTGAACTAAACTAGCTAAACTAAGCTAAGCTAAACTAAACCACTGTAATAAACTGAACTAAATGAAGTTAAACTAAACTACTGTAACTAAACTGAACTAAAGTAAACTAAGCTAAGCTAAACTAAACTACTGTAACTAAACTAAACTAAACTAAACTAAACTAAACTAAACTAAACTAAAGCTAAACTACTGTAACTAAACTGAACTAAACTAAACTAAACTAAACTACTGTAACTAGACGATACTAAAGTAAAACTAAGCTAAGCTAAATTAAACTACAGTAACTAAACTAAACCAAACTAACCTACTGTAACTAAAGTAGAGTAGAGTAGAATAGAGTAGAGAGTAAAGTAATGTAGAGTATAAAGTAAAATAAAGTAGAATGAAGTAAAGTACAATAGAGTGAAGTAGAGTAGAGTATAGAGTAAAGCAGAGTAAAGTAAAGTAGACTAAAGTAGAGTAGAGTAAAGTATGGAGTAAAGTAGAGGTAAGTATAGTAAAGTAGAGTTAAGCAGAGTAAAGTACAGTAAAGTAGAATAGAGTATAGAGTAGATTAGAGTCTAGTAAAGTAGATTAGAGTAGAGTATAGTAAAGTAGAGTTTAGAGTAAAGTAAAGTAAAGTAGAGCAGAGCAAAGCACAGTAAAGTAAAGTGGAGTAGAGTACAGTAGAGTAGAGTAAAGTACAGTAAAGTGGAGTAGAGTAGAGTAGAGTAGAGTAGAGTAGAGTAGAGCTCACCCCCCCTCCCGGAGCGTGGTCAGGGCCAGGAGGAGGGGTCGGCCGGCGCAGCGGCTCAGGGTTCAGCTGTCGGCGGTCTGGAAAAGCCTCTGTCAGTCGCTCAGCTGCTCACACTCACTGAGAGCACAGGTTAAATATAGAGCCGGCTCACACTTCTGTCCAGGAACAAACACGAGCAGCAGGAGGAGGAGGAGGAGGAGGAGGAGGAGGAAGACGACAAAGAGGAAGCTCCTCATCAGCTCAGATTCTCGTGGTGAGGGCAGAAGTGAGTTTTGGAGCTGATCTGACAGCTGGAAGAGGACTGGCTCTCTCTCTCTCTCTCTCTTCAACTCTCACTGTTAGTCTCTCGCCCGTCCACTCAGACTGGAAGACTCACTTGTTGAGAGGACAGCAAGCTCACTGACTCTGCCTCAAACTCAAAGTCAGTGGAGAGGAAAGTGAAGAGAAGACTGAAAGGAGAGAAGACAACGATTTTTCTGAAATAAAAAGAGAAGTGACAGAGATGCTGTGCGATCAGTGAATTGATCTGAAGCTGCCTGCATCTTTGGAGGGACCGCAGTCACTTTGGGACTTTTGAGACTGTGACCGAAATATTTCCAGTCAAAACCAACTGCAACTGGGAGGTGCTGAGACCAGGTAAAACCAAATTACTTTGATGTCATGTCTCCTGTCGTCTCACTCACATCTCAGTCCTGTTCATACTGTCAGGGCTTGGCAAGAACAAAAATCATAGCAAAACTTTCAATCACTAAAGCAGCCAAGGATCAAGTAAATAAAATAAAATAAAATAAAATAAAATAAAAACTGTATCAACATAAAAAATAAAAATAAAATAATTGCAAAAAATCTATTTCATACAATAATAATGAATACTTAATATATAATATTATAAAATTACAATTAAAATAAAAATATAATAATGTAATACTGCAACATATAACATTATAACCAATAATAAAAAAAAAAGTTTAAAAATAATAATAAAAAATAAACAAAATGATTTTTCAAGAAGGTGTTAATATTTTAGGTGCTTGTGTAACGTTGTTGATTTGAAATCAGGCACAATTACTGGCACTGAGCCCCTCATGGCAGAAGTTGATGTCACATATTGTTCTTTCTTGTTTTTGGTGAAAACCCTTGTTGTTCATGTGGAAGTGCTTTACCAGTAGATTTAGCTGAATGTGACTTGACAACTTTACTATCACTGTAATCACCTCAATAAATCCACGACCCAAAACTGACAAAGATTTTTTTTTTTTTTTTATACCATGTATTGAATTACCGACAGGAAGGCTGCGTGTGCGTGTGTGTGCGTGTGTTTGTGAGTGTGTGTGCACACTGAGTCATGAATGGAGCCGTATGAGACGGTGAATCAGTGAGTTACGAGTCAGTTCTTACACAGCCAGTAAGTGCTTGTTTCAGGAAACGGTACATTAGATGGCATTAATTTAATAGATCTTTTACCAGAGTGCTTAAGCTCCCTCTCTCCGGGGGACGAGCTGCGCTTACTAATAGCTGCAGCATTGAGATAGAGAGGCGCGGTGATGATGCAGCAGGGCTGTGAGGCCGCAGAGACAAAACACACATCCACCGCCAAGGAATGATGACTTCTTTTTAACATCAGACGGGCCAGTGGGACCAGTATTTTAAAACCCAACAATGCTGGTTTGGACGGAAAGAGAGCCATGAGGGGGGCGTGTTTGAAATTGGACTCGTTTCAGTTGTGAAATTCAAAACTCAAGGTCTCAAGAGGGAGTTTTTCCCTCCTTCAAAATTACTTTGGCAGAGGCCTAACGATTAAAGATGCAAGCTTATTTGTTAGTGCGAGGTTGTGAGTTCAAAAATCTTCGGAGTTGGGCTTGTGACCATGCAGAGGTTTGCTGGTTTGAATCCTGAGTGTTGGCCGGCAAAACCACGGCAGGGAAAGTGGATGACTAATATTGCCAGTTCCTTTCACAACTTCCATTCAGAAACACCACAAAAAAGAAAATAAATGTATCCAGGATTTAAGACCTGATACTGAAGAACATTTGAAAGTCGTCGATATGCCACAGCCGCAATTTTCAGTTTCTAATACCGCTCAAAAATGGCAAAACCAAGTTCAAAGCCACGTGTCTGTCAGTGTCGAGTTTGGCCCACATGGTCATTTCCCAAAACAAAGACTTAATTAGTCTTTTATCCACAAAATGACCCCTCCCAATCTGATTGTACAGGTAATTTACACATTTCTTGAATCCTAAGAGCCCAGAGAGTTCCAGCTTATGACCTTTATGCCGCTGATGTTCCAAGACGTCACAGTCCTTCGATAAAAAGTGTAGCTAAGGTGAAAAGTTATGACGTCTTGATGAAGTCAGGCGACCGATTTATTTGACAAACAGATCCACAGCTGGGCTCAAATGAAACCTAAGGAGCTACCTATTAGATGATACCAAACACAGCCTAATAAAATGATGACTAATGTCTCAAGAAGCTCCCGCAAGAGGATTTGCAACAGGGCCCTCATGTGACAAAGCTTCTACAAACATGTGCCTTTTTACAAAATTTTTACCCAGATTTTTGCCACATTGTGTGACCCCTGGACTAAAGTGGACGATGATGATGATGATGATGATGATGATGATGATGATGATGATGATGATGATGGCTAACAGCTACCACTGTGCCTTGTTTTGTCACCTGACTTTGTCACCCATTTTGCAGATTGGCACGCAAACTCGAGCGCACCAGTTCTCCCTTAACCTTGAGTTTTCTCATCCACGTCGACATTTGCGTTTGTGCCGCGGCTAAAACATTGGAGCAAAAACAGCAGGAACTGTTAGTTGCAGCGTTTATTATCTTATCATTCAGTGAGTATAACCATGATGGAGATACTCAAGAAGATCCCGCATTGCAGCATTTTCATGTAAATAAAGTCCTATTTGAACTTAGATCACAATAATGATCTAAGTTCATGAAAGTGATGCATTTTAGTTTTCATTTGGCAACTTGGCTGACCAGACAAAGGAACTCAAACTCTGTCAAAAGAGAATCAAAGGGAAAATATGTTAAATTCTGTGAGGATCAAACCTGTGAGCTTTCAGTGACGGGGCACAGTCTGACTGACCTCCAAACATCCCTCCTGTTAAATTTGGACAAATCCCACAGGAAGAATTACGTTACACCCCGATGTTTGAGGGAACGCAGTAAACAGAGGGGCTCTTTGGTTCGGCCACCTCTGTGTTATCGTACCCAGCATGCTTTGCCCTCTCCGAATCTCACGGGACCTTCCCCTGCCACTAATAGCTTTTTTTTTTCCACTGTTTTCTTTGCAAGTTATTTTGAATCCAACCAAAGGGCTTTTCTTTGTGAGAACAGAGTCAGTGCCAAATGGGATTGGGACTGGAACGCATTTATATTTCTGATAAAAAGGTGAATATGAGGACAAAGGATGAGCTACTGATTCTTACTGCTTACTCGCTGGAATATTAAATCATATCAGAGGAACTGCAGCAACATGAGCAAGTGGTTGGAAAGACAGCCTTGTAACCAAAATGCTGCAGATTCAATCCCCACAACAGCTCACAGTGTATATGTCTGTCAAAATGCCTTGCTCAAAACTCTAACCATTATATCATAAATAATTATAAAGAGCATAACGATGGTACAGACATTGGGGAGGTGCATTTCCCACAATTCTATGATATTCATTTATGAAATTTTGTACATTTTGAACATAGTTGTTAGGACTACAATGACCATTTTAAATTCACATTTAAAGGAATAGTCTGTGATTTCTCAGAGACAGCGGCTGCACATCCACCTTCTTTGGTTTTGGTCAGTTTCTTACTCTTTATTGATTTTAAACACACCTACCAATTACAATTATGCTTTTTCCAATAGAAGCAAATGGGATGAAATTACATACTCAAAGCATGTTTAGATAAATATTGTGACTGGAATGACAACTAATGCTGTACTTGAACAAATGACAGATTATCTCTTAAAAAAAATGTGTTATGAAATTTAATTAAGTCCAAGTTCATTTGCATTTTGTCTCACAATAAAAGCCTGTGTGTTTAGACTGAAAAGCGTAATGTGAATAAAATCATAGGCTTGTGCAAAGATCTACCAACAGAGGGTCTCAATACACTCAGAATGGCCTGAATCGAGCTTCTAAATAGATCCCTAAGAATCAGACAAACCTTTGCATCTAACCCTCAGCACTGAACAAACAAACAAATTTCATATATCTCCCATTCACTTGCAATGGAGGGCCGATATCTATGGACCTGAACCTCCTAGCGTCTCAGAACCAACGTGCACCAGGGGGTCTTTAAGCCGTGTCTCTACGACCCTCCGTCCTGAAGATAGAAACATATTTTCCACTAGATATTAAGGGGGACAACTGCGATTTTCTCAGTACTGGACGCGACACGACCCCCTCAAAGAATGTGTGGTTACGCCCAAAGATATTTCGCCCCTCCATATCCTCACCAAGAAGATTATGTTCCCACCTGTCTGCAAGATATCTTGACAACTTATGAATGGATTTACTTAAAATAACTTGGACAGATCAGTCTTGGGCCAAGGAAGGATGATTCAAATCCAGATCTAGGATTTCCACCATTATTAGATGATTATTGTTTTTTAGCCATAACTATGAAACCACCAGATAAAGACTGGATTCTTAATCACATGTGGGTGTTTCCAAGGTCAAGAAATCAATGTAAAATCCAACTGAAGTGGCAGAAATGTTCAGTGACGGCATTGGTTTGTGCTCTCTGACTACTATCTGTTAACAATCGTAACGCAGAAGCTTCTCCTCAAATCTCTCTGATGAGCAAGACTCTATCTGGAAAACCTCAAGTCTGTGAGAATCCATCAAGCTGCCTCTTTTCTACATTTACATTTCAAAGGACGCTCTTATCTCGAGCAAATTACATGACTGATTGCACGGCTGATTAAAAACACATAATCGCAACATCATCAGCATACACAGGAGACTACACCGTCAACCACACATGAAGACACATGCTTGCCATTTTTAAAGTGGTAATTGTGAAATGTTTGGGTTTTTTTGTGTTTTGGCAATGATTTTGATGCAAAGCTCTTATTGTTGTGGTGTTTCTGGACGTCCAAAAAAAATCACTTGTCCATGGAGTTTCTGTAGGTGGCACTATTTTCTTTGTCTGTTTAGCCATGGTGGCTGTGGGCGCTGATTTTTACCAAAAAAACGGAAAATGCATCACTTCCTGTGCAGCAGGAAAGACGTACCAGTCACCGAGTGTTTAGAGCAGCAAAGGATTTCATGAACTGCACTGACATTGAATTGTGTACCAGTAAGTACCAGTAAGGTAGCAAAACAGAAGTTTATTTTATCTGCAGCCCTCCAGTGATCGTGAATCCTTCCCTCGCACCTCGGCGTGAATACCTCAGCGCCGGCGTCAGTTCTCTGGCGTCGCTTGACTTTTGAAATCAGCAGCTTCGGTTCGCAACAGAGTCATCAAGTCTCCCAGCGGCCGCCCAAGGCCAGGTGATAAGACGGGGAGGCATGAGATCATTTTGCTAATTCAGCTCAGTAATCTGTTGAGGGAGGACTGGAGGGTGGTGGTGGGGGGCCTTCAGCAGCGTCTGCCCTCTTGTTTGGTTTCATAACAACAACCGCTGTTCCCATGACAGCATAACAGGGACCGCAGAGGAGGACTTGCGTTTGTTTGGGTACATTTCTCTGTTTCGGGGACGGCATGCGAAACAGCAGATAACACGGTGATGGATTGCACCAGGAATGTCATAATGCTGGAAACCTTGGAGTTGAGACACATTCTCTTATTGCAAGTTACGTGAGTCAAGTAAACTGTGGACAGCAGCTAAATATTTGAGGTGTGTGTCCCATTCTTCATGGGTCATGCTCTCAGTTTTCCACCTGTCTTCGAGGGCCAAGTGTTTCATTTCTCAGCCACTACTGAGGGCACTGCCATGAGCCTTTTTTGGGCTTATTTCTTCATCTGTTCTTCTCATTGTGATTGGTTGGCTGATATAACAGCATTTTATGTTACTAGTTGTTTTTCAGAGAAGTTTTGCTTGTTTCAACTGGGTCGTGGCGCACAGTGACAGTGCACAGTTTTGCAAGCGGTTGCTATCTCAGTATTCATCGCTTGCGGATTCCATATAAATACCATATACTGTATGTAAATACCACGTATACCAACGATGGCAGCTGCCCACCAATTTGAGATGCCATAGATTCACCGAACACATTTGCTTAAAATACCATACAAGCCTTCTTAGTACAAAGGAAGTAAAGGAACTCAAACTTACAAGTAAAAATGTCTCCTAAACAGCAATGGGTGAGTGCTTTGACCAGAGAAACCTTTACTCTCCGATCATGGCTGGACATGGCTGTTCATCATTACCCCAACACACGGTGTAGATAACTGGGTGATGAAGACGTTCAAACTCTCTAAAATTCAGCGATCTTTCCACTTCCACTGGACGCCTAAGTGCTGAGTTGCCTTCTCGGCTTTGAAGCCTCTAGAAATTGAAATTGCGTTTGTCTATGTACGTTCCTCACTTAAACCGATCCCTTGGTAATTTTGTTTGTTGCAACTTTAAAGGATCCCAACTGTGATTTTGATCTTCATTTACTAAAGTTTCAGTTCATTTTACAACGGAACAAACCTTGTTGCAAATCATGTGCGGGTACTTGACATTTCACCTCATATAATCAAAAATCCCTTGATTTTCAATTTTGAAATTTTGGCTGAAACACCCGCCTTATTATGTTCTTCTGCTTTGGCCACTTTTACCACCTTTGATGAACGACAGAGCTGATAGTTCGCCGTGTAAAGCAAAGGTTTCCGGGGAATTCTACTTCTAAGCTACTTGTTGGGCTTGAGACTAACTTGAACAGGCATAATAGCGTTCACTCAGATCCTCTACTCGTCAGTGTGTTTCATGGATCAAGCAGGTTTTCTGAATATTTTGCACACTCACCACTCACAGGGAGCTTGGCATGGATGCTGGGTTTGGTTGAGTGTTTTTATGCAATTCAGTGAGACACTTATGTCCAGAACTGTAATGATTTTTCAAGGAAATGTCTTTCACAGCCAAGCCCGTGTGTGTGTGTGTGTGTGTGTGTGTGTGTGTGTGTGTGCTCTTTTCCATCAACAGCTGGCTTTCACACACGGGAGCTGCCCAATACGACCACAGGAATTATTTAAAGGCTTCAAAACTCCTCATTAGGGGCGTCTTGGTAGCTCAGCGGTCTCGGGAGCAAACAGTGTTACCGCAGGGTCCTGGGTCCTAATCCAGATTGGGAAGATTTTCACGTCATGTCATGAAACGTCATGACATAACCTTTAAAAAAAAAAAAAAAAAAAAAAAACCTTCTCGCGCCGAACAATAGATATCATCATTTCTGTGCCTTAAATCTCCCATTTTACCCAGGATTTTTTGCTTTCATGGATCAAACAGTAAATAAATTGTTACGTATTTAAACTCTGTAAATGTAAATATCAAAAATACACACCTAGGAATTCCATACGCACTAAACTAAGATGCAGGCACATACTAAACTTCACTTTTACACCTTATATCAGTGGTTCTCAAATTTTTTTTTAATATAATGAGCCCCCTTTGACATATTTTTTCAGCCAAGTACACCCCAAACAGTGGAAAAAAATGGCAGTAAAAAAGTCAGTACAATGAAGTCCAACCCGACTCCGTCAGTGTCTGAAACAACAACCTGATGCAGACGATATTTCGTTGGCTGTTTCTCTTCTTTCTCCTTGTTTTCAGCTGAATCGCTGCTACGTTTCAACCACAAATTCATTTTCTGGATTTTTTTTTTTTTTTCCCGGTCATACTGAGCAAACGTCTTTGCTCGACGACCACGGCAGCAGATTTAAAACCAGAAGCACACATTTCAACACCTTCAGCAAAACTGTGGTTTATCAAATTTACATTTACTTTTTATTGACCTCATTACAGCATGGGCTAATTGTTTTAGGAATTATGCATCACTGATATTTTTTTAAATAAACATTTCTCACGTAGCCCCTGCAGTACTCCAACGTACCCCTAGGGCTACTTGTACCCCATTTGAAAACCACCGCCCTACATTTTACAATTACAAACCACTTCTTTTCAATGGATATTCAATGTAAAACTGCAGCATGGCATCTGCGTCCTCCCCTCCACCCGCACTTAACTTTGGTGAGCGATTTGGATTTAAGATGTGAAATCGACCATTTTCACCTGGATTCAGTCTCTTTCATGGAACATGGTGTTCATAGTATTTGTGTGTGTGTGTGTGTGTGTGTGTTTGTGTGTGTGTGTATTCAGTGAATACTAGATGTTTCGAGGAAAAATTAAATTAAACTACATTTGCATTGTCGATGGAGCTGGTCCTTTAAATGGATCTGTAGGGAATCTGACATAGTTTCCCTCTTGTCCCACTGTGTGTGTGTGTGTGTGTGTGTGTGTGTGTGTGTGTATTCAGTGAATTTTCAACGTTTTGAGCAAAAAGTAAATGAAATTTGCATTGTCGACGGAGCTGGTCGTTTAAATGAATCTGAAGGGAATCTGACATAATTTCCCTCACATCCCTGATGCCTGTGTGTGTGTGTGTGTATGTGTGTGTGTGTGTGTGTGTGTGTGCGTGTGCATGTGCGTCACAGAGAATAGCTGACCCGGTTAGACGAGGTGTGACATTGTAGGCCTGCTGTTATAATCTGCGTTTATGTCCTTTGCTGTTGCTCTGTTAAGCTCTCTCTGCAGGCCGCCTGTTTCGTGTGAAAGCTCTTTGTTAAGGCCTTTGACTCGACTTGACGTGGTCTTTTCTTTACAGCAACGTAAAAAAACATCCAGTGCCCTGAGTTTAACGGGCACCACGGCACCTTGTATGTATGTTCTTGAATCTTCTCTCAGCAAAACTCTAGATAGATAAATGTATGATTTCACTTTTAGTACAAACCAAGAAGAAAGGAAAATAAATGAATCAGCCACATGTTGGCGCACATTTCACATACCCTGAGTTTTGCAGATTATTGTTACTACTGGTCTTACTTTTTTTCATTTTACTTACTTTTTTTTTTTTTTTTTTTTTTTTTAAATTATATTGGTTCTACTTGGATTTGAGCACTCAGCACCGCAGTGGCCTCATCCGTTTTTATTGGTTATAAAAGTTTGGTTTAAATTATGGGAATTTTCTCTATTACGAAGTCGCCCTCATAACATTCCAGGCTTATTCTTTTCTCATGAGTCATCTCCAGTCAATGATAGGTTAGACGCGCTGGGAAGCCGACCGCCAAAACACGAGACGTTAAACGGCCTGTAAAAAAATGCAAAATGACACAAAGGCAGCGGTGACCTAACCCTCCTTCACCCTCATCCTCCACACTCTCCCTTCCTCCCTATCTCCTCTTTCCTTCCACCTCCTCCCAACACACACACACATACACAGACACACACAGAGAGAGAGTTTATGAGGGAAGTGACTTCATGCTCATTCCATTTGAAAGGCATGTGAGACTGGCCTGCTTGGGAACTGCTGCATCCTGGGAGTGATGTCAGCTTTGTGCGCTGCTCGCCGCAGATTCGAGCTCCTACACAAACCGCTGGGAGGAGAACAAACCTGCCGTGTGTCTGCCCACTCGTTTCCCCCCAGATGACCCACCCGGTCCCGGAAAGCGCTGTAATTTGGACACGTGAAGCTCCACTGAGTGAGATTTTCATGTAAAAACACACCTGTCACGTCTGTCTAAATCACAACAGAGAGCAGTGTCCCGTGCCACTGGAATGAGACGCTGCAGATTTGTCAAGAGTTTATAAAGAGTAAAATACAAATTTATCTCCTTTCTGTCCAGAGATAACTGCACTCAACAACAATGGTTACAAGATAAATAAATTTTTTTTTTTTTTTTTTTAACACCATCACGTCCTCTTTGAGCCACTCGAAAGAAGCTCTGAAATTATAAAACATCACCATGCACAATTTCTGGAAAAAAGTCCTTTAAAGAAGACATTTGCACCTTGGGAGTCATATACACGTGAATAAATGGCAAAAACGTAAAAAAAAAAAAAAAAAAAATCTTGTTTGTTTAGCAAAACAAAAACATGAAAAATTATATTTTACAATTTATTTTACTTAATTTATCCCTTATTTAGCCAGGACGGTCCCACTGAGATAAAAGATCCCTTCCTCCGGGGAGTCCTGATCAACACGGCAGCACAATTAGTTTCACATAAAAAAAAACAATTTTACGTGACAGAATGCAAAACAACACATAAAAGCGCCGGCTTGCAGGCTGCACCGGCGATACCCAAACACAGTTCACCTCAAGTCAAGGAAATGATTTAAGAACAACAAAAGAACTTAAAAGATTTTCAAAGAAGGGAGTGTTTCTAAAGTGATGATATTCTGCAGCTCGTTCACGCTCACGGTGCATAAAAGGAGAGAGCAGTTCATCTTTCTGCCCTGCACTAATATCCTGTTTCAAGAAGAGATGCTTTAATTTGAAGATGCAAGCAGGCTCTTAAGATGCTGTTAAGAATCTTTCTTTAACCCGTCTTCTCCGATTCATCCATGTCTCTCACTCGATTTAACAGGTAAACTTCATTTATCTTTGACATGAAACAATGAGCCAAAGAGAAAAAGCTGACAAGTGCAGCTTTCAGGAATAATGAAGTCTCTTCTTTGAGGAAATGAGACGATGGGAACCTAAAATGTGGCAAATGAAGGATTTTGACGCCAGCCTGCACCAGCTGGGAGTATGTGAACAGGGAAATTAAATGAGTAACTCCCTCCTATCCTTCAGTGAACACTACTGAGGGACCCTTGGGCAAGGCATTTAACCCACCTCCTGCTCAGCTCTCCAGCTGCTCAGTGACTAACAGTAAATATCTGCAGCTGCAGCCGGAAAAGAGCGCGTGCTCTCAGCAAACTTTCCTTCAATACATGAGGGCTTAAGGAAAAAAAATAGGATTATCATGATTCTTTGCACTTGGCCAAATTTTCTCTTTTTTTTTTTTTTTCCATCGCTTATCTGCTTATCATCAACCGAGAGGCTCTCTTGCATGCGGCCTGCTGTCGGAAATACCTGTCTCCATGCAGCAGGACACCTCTGACCTGGTTTTTACGCTTGGTTTTACATTAATAAACCGGGCTGCGTTTATGAGTTCTATTTTGGTCGTGGCCTCTGAATGGACCTGCTGCTCGCTCGTCTGTGGACCTTTAAGACCCCCATGTAAGGTGGCAGATAATGATGGGGTCATCTGGAATATAGGACCCACATCCTATATGGAATATAATCTTGGATCATTCAGGCGTTGCAGAAGCCCCAGTTTTTTTTATTAAAATAGTGCTGAGTTTCTGCAGGACTTTTACTTCACTCCCTAAGAAGAGTTGCTTAGGGTAGAGTGACCAGACGTCCTTGTTTTCAGGGGACAGTCTTCTGTTTTGATGCCTCCACCCCGGCTGGAGCTGTCCCTAGAATCTGCCTTTCTCCACTGGCACTGGCATTACCAGAGGACGACCTCTGTTTTTCCAGTTTTATCTCAATTTAGAGTTTTCCTTTTTGGTCATATCTGGCTTCTACAAAAGTGGAAGAGAAATCCACAGTTTGCAAACTTTGGTCAAGTTCTCACGTCAGATCAGTGACTCTGGGTCAACGTCAGACAAATTCACTTGATTTTGTTCAAAAACATGGGAAAAGCGGATTAGCAAATGGGGGGAAAATGACCAGGGCATTAGCAAAAGATTTGCAGAAAGATAACCAGAAAAAGAGCAAAAGAAGGAAAACTCCAACTCCGACTACCCCATAAAAATTAGCAAAAATATTTAAAAAATTTCCAAGACAAATGCTATATTTAAACGTCAGGTTGGTGATGCTGGATCAGCCTCATAATTCTTTGTTTTTAAATGCTCGTGGAAGGCTTTCACAAGCATTTAAGGGGCTTATAATTCCTATCACACTCTATGAATATGTCTATTGTGTTTAATATTTGTCAGCAAAATCACAAGCACCCTTGGATTTTGCCCCCAACAGTCTGAACACCTCAGTTTGGGAAAGTCATCATTGTTCTCTTTTCAATTGTCAGAAAGTAGAAGAAATCATCCAGCGGCTTGTTGGTTGACAGACAAATGGAGTTTTTGCATTATGTTATCATAATTTGGTTCTTTTCTTTAACATTCACAACAAAACCAGTTGTTGTGTGTAAGAGTAGTGCATGGATTCCAGTTCAAAAGAGAAATGAAAGATTCATTTGAGCCAAAACACACTGGTAGACCTCCATAAACTCCGAGGTATTCACTTGTCTTCTCTCTCTGTTTGGTTTTTACGAGGCGGCCAGAGCACGTGCCGCCGCTGCTGTGGGCCGTCACTAACCAGCAGCCATCATGATCCTTCTATTTAGGATATCGCTATGATGTGCTAAAGTTGGTAATGGGAGCCTGGAGTGATATTCATGTCCCAACTGTAAGTGTCACTATTTCAAGCACGGGTGTCTGATACTGATATTGGTCAGGCACTGTACGGTACATTTCAGGCGACAATGTTGAGTGGTTTTCCATGGACGCATAAAACAAAGGAACGACAAGCTGATGCAACAAAACTGTAATCCTCTCATTAAAGATATAATCGGTCTGCACTTTTGTTCATTATATGCATCCTGCTGAAGAAACAGAGAATTTCAATGAATGCAATGAATATTTTTCTTTCAAATTCCCTTTTAAGACACATACAGTACAGGCCAAAAGTTTGGACACACCTTCTCATTCAATGCGTTTTCTTTATTTTCATGACTATTTACATTGTAGATTCTAACTGAAGGAATCAGAACTATGAATGAACACATGTGGAGTTATGTACTTAACAAAAAAAGGTGAAATAACTGAAAACATGTTTTATATTCTAGTTTCTTCAAAATAGCCACCCTTTGCTCTGATTATTGCTTTGCACACTCTTGGCATTCTCTCGATGAGCTTCAAGAGGTAGTCACCTGAAATGGTTTTCCAACAGTCTTGAAGGAGTTCCCAGAGGTGTTTAGCACTTGTTGGCCCCTTTGCCTTCACTCTGCGGTCCAGCTCAGCCCAAACCATCTCGATTGGGTTCAGGTCCGGTGACTGTGGAGGCCAGGTCATCTGCCGCAGCACTCCATCACTCTCCTTCTTGGTCAAATAGCCCTTACACAGCCTGGAGGTGTGTTTGGGGTCATTGTCCTATTGAAAAATAAATGATGGTCCAACTAAACGCAAACCGGATGGGATGGCATGTCGCTGCAGGATGCTGTGGTAGCCATGCTGGTTGAGTTTGCCTTCAATTTTGAATAAATCCCCAACAGTGTCACCAGCAAAACACCCCCACACCATCACACCTCCTCCTCCATGCTTCACAGTGGGAACCAGGCATGTGGAATCCATCCGTTCACCTTTTCTGCGTCTCACAAAGACACGGCGGTTGGAACCAAAGATCTCAAATTTGGACTCATCAGACCAAAGCACAGATTTCCACTGGTCTAATGTCCATTCCTTGTGTTTCTTGGCCCAAACAAATCTCTTCTGCTTGTTGCCTCTCCTTAGCAGTGGTTTCCTAGCAGCTATTTGACCATGAAGGCCTGATTCGTGCAGTCTTCTCTTAACAGTTGTTCTAGAGATGGGTCTGCTGCTAGAACTCTGTGTGGCATTTATCTGGTGTCTGATCTTTTGCAATTTTCCGGACTGATTGACCTTCATTTCTTAAAGTAATGATGGCCACTCGTTTTTCTTTAGTTAGCTGATTGGTTCTTGCCATAATATGAATTTTAACAGTTGTCCAATAGGGCTGTTGGCTGTGTAGTAACCTGACTTCTGCACAACACAACTGATGGTCCCAACCCCATTGATAAAGCAAGAAATTCCACTAATTAACCCTGATAAGGCACACCTGTGAAGTGAAAACCATTTCAGGTGACTACCTCTTGAAGCTCATCGAGAGAATGCCAAGAGTGTGCAAAGCAGTAATCAGAGCAAAGGGTGGCTATTTTGAAGAAACTAGAATATAAAGCATGTTTTCAGTTATTTCACCTTTTTTTGTTAAGTACATAACTCCACGTGTTCATTCATAGTTTTGATTCCTTCAGTTAGAATCTACAATGTAAATAGTCATGAAAATAAAGAAAACACATTGAATGAGAAGGTGTGTCCAAACTTTTGGCCTGTACTGTACATGTACATATTTCACCAAAGGGGTGTGTATGGAGGGTTTGCAGAGGCTGGTGCTGCTGGAGCGTCGTCTCTGAGGGCAATGCAACATGTGTCACCTTCTGCACGGACTGAGCCTTTAAACCTCCTGCCAGACGGACTGCTATGTTTCTGTGCAGGCGGTGCTCGTGCAACATTTTAACAACTGAAACCTGAGAAAATTCATTTGAAAGGCGATTAGCAAATTAGAAAATAACAAAAATAATGAAGAATCTGAAAATTTAATTAGTAACAAGCAGAAGAAAACTATATTATTAAAGACATGACCTAACGCTGACCTGGCTGCAAGGTTATCTGGGCCTGGCCTCTTGAATGGATTTAATTTGCAATGTAGATTTTCCTACTGTCAGGTAAAACCCGTGTACACTATGTCAGAAATACTGATGTAAAACTGCCAGGAGTCAATGTCAGTGAGGAGTCAAGTGACAAAAAACATGGAGTAAGTATGTAATCTGCTGGTCGGCCCCAGTCACAGATGGATTACATCCTTATATTCCATGTTTTTTGACAGCTGAGTCTCCAGGGGTCCTCAGTTCAATTAACCCGACTGTATGTTTAAGGAATTAAGCAAAACAGCCTTATTCTAAGACAAGTATTTTTGAAACTTGCACTGGGATTTGAATTAGTGCAGCGCTACCTCCGAGCAAAACGTGTCGGGTAGAGCAAATAAAATCCATAACAGAACATGGCTGAGAATTTGAGCTACCACATGGGGATTATTAATTCTCCAAAATTCAAAAACTAACACGATAATCCCCCCAACATTTTGAATTATGAGGTTTTTTTTTTTTTTCCTTGACAGCCGCGGTTGTGACTTGCAGGAGAAACTGTGACACTGGAAAAGGCGGTTTGACCCGCACATGAACTCGCTCCTCTCTCCGCGACGACTGAACATAATGTGCCGGAGCTAATCACAGACAGCCAGAGTTAACCGGTGCAGGAATGCAGACAGCCTCTCTCACTTAGAGACGTTACTGTAAGATACACACACGGCAGTCAGCCACCTCTTCCAGCCTCCGGCCTCAGCTGCCGATGCCGCTTTCACTGTTTTAACCAACATGGGAATGAGCGTCCAAACGGTCACTGACTACCTGCGAATGTAGCCGAAGAGCAGACAAACTTTTGGCTGGCGGCCACCGATCAGCAGCTTTGTTTGGCTTGGTTTGGCCCCGTGGTGCTGCTCACTGGCAGTAGCCGTCAAACTAACAAGCCCCCAGGAACTCCCAGGCTGCAATAACGTAAATAAATCTGATACGTTCACTGCAAACTTTTATTAAATCCTACTGTTTCCATGTGCTGTGTGACTCTGCGCCGCGCAGGGTATATAAAGTCACCTCTGCACTTTCCATGATATTTAGTTATTAGAAATAATTCATGCAGTTAAAATGCATAAAATGCAATAAAACGGGCAGACTGGCGCTAATTTTCCTTCATCTCACCTCTTAACCTCCACTTCTCCCACTGCAAAGCAAGTCTGCAGTTTTCGAGGCGCTCGCTTGGATGTCTGCATTTTCGAAAGCTTTACGTGCCGTTTAAAGCATTATACTTATTATTTATTTATCTGTGTACAACCTCATGAAGGCGATCCATGAAGAAAGTTATAAATCTTTGTTGGAATTATCCTCCCTCAGATATCTTGTGTGACGAGAGCATAAGATGGATCTGCACAGTATAGTCATGTTCTTAACTATCTCTGGATTATCATCTTGCCCTTTTTATTATTGAGGTAAATTAATGTCGCAGCAACTATATTACATGTATGCCTAAATATGACCTTCCCCTCTAATTAACTGGCTCAGAGTTACCACATATATTTTTAAATTCTTACTTTTTTTGCAACTACTGTCATATTAGTTACTAATATGAATAGTTTGTTTTTTGGAGTTTTGTGTGTTTTCTCATGCATACTGTTTCTGGGGGTTGATGTATGTTGTATTATCCATGTTTCATCTGCAAAAAATTACACTGAGGCAAATTTGTTTTGGTCCTCCTCTTAAGGTACTCCAAACACCTCGTTGCCTTCAAGGCCTTCACGTCTAAAGCCCTCGTGTGATTTGAAAGCCCCTCTGCAGCACGTGCACGACTGACTGCCTTCGTTTCCCCCCGTCGCCGAGAGTTACGGCGACAGGCCTGACCTCTTACATCCCCGTCTCCGAGTTTCTCATTCCCTTATATAGTCATATTGGAATCTCCACGAGGCTAAATCACTCCATATGAAAAACACGATGTTTGAAGAACCTACAGTATCGAGCCGGCGAGTCTGGACAGCTGCCACCACCTGCAAAGCAGACCTTAGGGAGTCCCGGTTACATTAAAGTCATTCTGAGTTAGACATCATTTTTAACATCGCCTCATGTTTAAAGGGAAAGTATGCTGTAATGCACGCTAGAAATTGGCCAGAAAGAACAGAAAAGTGAGAAAGTCATTCAGTAGGCTGCAGAAGACATGCTGAACTTGGAACGAACCAATCTTAAATCCCATCATAATACATATAAACATAAAGCTTTTACAGGTTTGATTTTTTCCAAAGGTACATGTGAGAAACAGCTAATTTAGCAACAAATGCTAACGTGTATGCACTACCCACTGTTACACCAGTCTCTATTAGATGTCAGCAAGTGTGCAAATCAGATGTGCTCATGAAAAGTCAGTGATACCATCAGCTGGTTAACAGGATAGGATCATTAAAGCAGACATTCAGTTGGATTTTTGGATCATGTTGAGACACTATAGGTAGATATAACGGTTTTGATTTGCTGCCGTATACAATCGCAAAGCCTCCAATATGGTCGCCAGAGGGTGAGTTTCCTCAACAGGAAGCCCTTTGTGTTTGTTTTTGTCCTTAACGTATTTCTAACCCAGCCCCAAACCAAATGAGCAAGGTTACCTACCAGCAAGCAAGCGTGGCCATCTCCCAAAACAAACACATTTATCAGACACGGTCTGACAAACAATGACAAATGACTTGTTCAGCCGACCTAATCGTCCTGTCAAAACAAATCAAAACAGGCATTCAAAACAAGACGAATGCCAAGTGTGCCCAAGGATTTCTTACCAAACCACGAATACAAGCCTACGGCTGAAAAAGCAGACGAGCCACCAATTTGTCATGACCCGGCCCGTAAGGCAATGACAGAGAGGGGAGACGGACATTCAAGTGCCAGCAAAGTTAAAGTGTTTATGACAAAGTAAAAGAACTAACGGAAACAATGCAGTGGTGTGGAATGAGTAGTGTAGGTGGGTGGACGTGTGAGGAGAGTGATGTTGAAGAATAAAACCAAACAGGCTGGATGCAGAGAGAGAGGAGCTGCAGGTTCAGGACTGCAGACGATGTGACGGACCGTCTCGAGAGACAATGTCCTTTGTCCGGTTTTGGTGCGTAAACCTATCCTTTCCTTAACATTAACGAAGTAGTTTTCATGCCTAAACTTACCATTTCCCTAACCTTAACCAAGTTGCTTTGCTGTTGAAACCTAAGGGGTTACCGTCCCTAAAGACTGAAGTCCTAAAATCTCCGTCCAGTACTGCAGACACACAATATTCAGAAAGAGAGAGAGTGGTAGTCCAGGTTGTGCAGCTTTTAATCCCTTGGAAACACTTAGCCCAGTTAGGCCAACGCCTCCTCTGCCGACCAGGTGGGCGTACCTGCAGAAAGATACAAGGAGAGCCGTCACTGACAGACAGAGAGTTTTGTCACCGTATGCATGGCCTGTTGCAATACTAGGGCAAATTATACAAGCCCAAGGTTGTATAAGCAGCGCCTCTCTGAATGTACAAGCTATGTTCCCCAATAGTTTTATTTGCCAACTAGAAAGACAAGCAGTCGAACGTTGAAGGATCCACCATAGAAGAGATAAAGGCTAATCAACCAGGGAGCCAGAAAAAAACCCAGCATGCATTACAAAATGACTAAATGAGTTACAAATTATTCATACTTTTTTTTTTTTTTTTTTTTTTTTTTTTTCCCATTTTCCAAGCCGCTTATCATAATTAGAGTTGTGGGGTGCTGGAGCCTATCCCAGTGCTCACTGGGCAGAAGGTGGAGACACTCTGGACAGGTCACTAGTCCATCGTGGAGTTACAAATTTTAATGGTTTTAATGGTTTTATTTGGAGTTGCAGCCGCGTATAATGACTTGTGCTGGGATATCTGATGGAAATGAATCACACAGTGGATCCTGATCGTCTTTGGAGTTATACGTTCCCCACTTCACATTCACATTTAAAATGTTCAAAAGTGTCTGTATGTTATTCCATTGTGTGACTGGTTGAAGTTTCTTTTGTGTGAAAACCTCACTTTTCCTTATAGCACAGACCATAGAAGACAATAGCGCCCGCAATGGAAACCATTAGAAACAGTTGCAGACCAATAGAAACCAATACAGCCTGTTGTGGAAACCGTGAGAAACTATTAGAGGCCATTACAGCCTGTAATGGAAACCAGAAAAACCATCAAAGAGGCAATGCAAACCATTAGATGAGTGTCCAACAACCAGCCACAACCTGTTATGTGATGGACCCAAAGAGTTATTTTCTTGATTTGAAGATTCATTTGATTTTTTTTTTTTTTTTTTTTAATCATTTTTTTTCTAATATTATTCATCAGTGTTCTCTTAGACCACATTCACTGGCAAGGTTAGGGGCTCAGTTCAGGCAGTGCGATGGCCACCGGTCAGAGTTTGTTTCTCACAACGGTCGCCAATCCTAACAAAATATTGCAGTCGCAGTGTTGCAAGAGAAAATGGCAGATGTAATGTTGACTTATGATCACAGGATAGATATGAGCTAATGCGCATGAATGCCAAGAATCCGGTTGTAACGATGTCAGCTCTCGTCGGGGCGGGGGGGGGGGGGGGGGGGGGGGGGGGAAGGACGCCAATTAGGAGACAAACCAATCACTGACCTCAGAAGCCAGGAATGCTAGAAGCAAGCAGATGCCAAGTGCTATCTATAGTTACTACTGAATATCATTACAATATACGCTGCAAAAAAAAAAAATACGGAGAATCACCACCAGCTGATATCAGATGATCAACTGCTCTGGTATTTTGACCGTATGTAACCGCTATTTAAGCCAACAACTGTTGAGGCGTTTCACGTTCGGCTGATAACTGGCACTGCCGGTTTATTTACAACAAGCGGAGGGTGGAGCGTGAGAGCTACAGCTGGGAAGTAAAATGGAGGTATCGGCATCTGTGAGAATGCTGATGGCTTATAACGTGATAGCCCTGGAGTTCCCCCTTATTGGTCCCTGGACACAAGTGGGGAGACCCTAAAAATACCCTCTTAAAATTTCACCAAACAAACAGCTGCGCCTGCTGCACACGGTCCGACGGAGAGAGAGAGGTGAAGGGCATCCCTCAGTCACATTTACTTTACACTTCACGTTGACATTACACTTCACATTGTCTTTGACTTAGAAGGACAGAGTGGGTAACTGGAGCCTACTTTCATGCATGCAGTGGTGGACAGTAATGAAGTACATTTATCCGAGCAATGTACTTAAATACATTTTTCTAGTATCTGTGCTTTACTTGAGCATTTGTTTATTTGGAGGCATATGACATGAAACTTTGGAAGCTTATGACATGAAAGGTTGTCTTTACACCCTAATTTTAGGCACAGCTTTGAAGGCAGCTGTTAATTTTTTTTTTTTCTTAAATTAATTGTCTAAAATGCCATTGGCTGTTTTCCCGACAGGAGAAAAAAACTGATCACAGTACCCGCTCTCAACTTGGTTTGATGTAAAAGTGGAAAAACGTCATCCACGCAAGCAAGGCGTCCGCTTTCAAAATAAAACGAGTTGGCAGTGGTTAAGTACATTTGTGTAGAATAGTGGCTCCACAAACAAGTCACTGCACTCATTAGAGAGTTACGAGGTCCTGTAAATATGCTGTGAAAACAATACAACAATGCATGGATATTAAAAATGTACTTTTGATTGCTTAAGTATTTTTAAAAGCAAGTCCAATGCATTACGAAGGGCAAGGCAAATTTAGCACATTTCATACATGATGGCTATTCAAAAGGCTTTACGTAAGGCATACAAGGACATTTGAAAGCACAGAGTAAAAAAAAAAAATGCAAAATCTGACTGAGCACCTTTCACTTGTAGTGGATTAATAAATGAAGTATCTATACTTTGACTGGAGTCATGTTGTTGTGTACTTTGTCCACCACTGCTGCACAAAGACAACAACAACAAGACAAGAAGGGACAATGCCGGGCATGAACCCGTGACCTTCTGCTCGTGGGACGGACTTTCTAAACGCCCGGACGGCCCCGGCTGCCAAGATGCCTCCGAAAACACTTCTTTTTCGCGGGGCCAGAGCTCGTGTGTCGAGCGTGGACCCCAGCTGTCGGAGGTTTTATCCGGGCTCAAAAGTAAATCAGGGAGACCAGTTTAGCCTGATCACATCTCCATAAATATCTCTCTCCAGGGAAGAATAAAGACGCTGTGCAGTTTGTTTGATTATCTCAAGTTTGGATATATTTCTATATGCTCCATCCAAGTTTGAGGAGTAGATGGAAACTCTGCTTTTTTTTGGGAGATTCTTTTAAAGGCACAGTTCACCCAAAATACACCCCCAAAAAAATACAAAACAAAACCAAGTATGATTTATTTTCCAGCCTGCCACGCCCACGAGCTTCCCTGGATTGGTATTAATATGATGAGCTCAAACCTTCAAAAAAAATGTGAAATATGGATGTCTCAACAGAAAACAGCCCTTTCCAAAAACAATGACACTGCTACCCACACATCATCATCATCCACAGGGTTTCGCTGGGAACTATTTCCTGCCGGAGAACATCTGCAAACTGTATCTACCCACGTCCAGTGACCAGACATTAGTGGCAGATAGATAGATAGATTAACTTAAGCAAAGTAGCTTAGTAGAAAGAATATAAGAAAATAGAAAACAACCTTTGCATGCCATATCAGAGTAATAAGAGCAATAAAATATGATTATAGAATCTCTATCAGCCTTTCACCTTTGAACTTTTATGCATCAACTATGTATGTAATGGAATATATCTGCAAAATATCTATAGAATAGTATAGTCCGGGAGATGGGGGGGTGGACCTTGTTGCGTCGGTAAAAGTTTTTTTCTCAGCTGATTCTTGTAGCTTGGGGTCTCCTCTTAAGAATTCAAGAGGGTGCCGAGTGATATCCCTTGAGCATTTTTAGTTATTAACCCCTTAATGCCTGAAACACTAAAATCCCAGAAAAATAGAGATCAAGAGATCATTAATTCAAAACACTTGATCTAGATGCATCAAATATGCTTTCTACAATGCTTATACATTACAGTGGATATGTACAATGTATTTGATTCTAGATTAGGGCATTTTTAGATATTAACCCCTTCATGCCCAAAACACCAAAATACCATAAAATTTGATTTATGACATTTTATGCACAATAATCAAGTCAAATGCATCAAATCTGCTATGTAATGTTTATTTTTTTTAATGTTTATATAGAAGTTGTCATGTACAGCATGTACATCTACTATTGTACATCTACTATTGTGGCCCAATGATACAACCCAGCCAAAATGTGACTGAGATCCCAGAAGCACACACAGATATGAGAACCAAGTTTACAGGAAATTATTTATAAAATAATGAATAATAATAATAATAATAATAAATATATGTATGTATAGAATAGATGTATAATCATAATGTGTAATTTATAGCATAATGTCTTTGTGGCCTGATAAGGTTTGCTGATGTTCTTCTACCTCTGTATGTTCTGTTTGATAGATGGATTGCACTAAGGATAAAATTTCTTGTATTTTGGGTGAACTACTCCTTTAAGCCACCATAACTCCAACAAACCCTTAAAATAAATCTAAAACTCATGATTAACTGAGACAAAAAAAAAAAAGCAGAAACTTCCTTCGTCAAAGCTAACAAGGTGTATATTATAATTGTTGGTCAGTTGTGTACTTGCAGACTTCATCGTGAAGCGCTCGCTGATGGAAAATCATGTCTTTTATCCGCTGCCAGTGTCTCGGCAGCACAGCGTGTCAGACTGTTTTGCCCTCAAAACAGAATCCAGCATCATCGCACAACACCGATAAGGTCGGCCTGTGAAATGACCCTGTGAATCACAGCTGCTTTCCCGCGACGGTAAATTGTTTACAGAGATCAGCTCGCTCTGGGAGCCGCTGTGACACCGCGCTCGCAGATTGGATTCTGTGGAAACTTTCAAAACCCTTTGATGTAACAGTTGGCAACCCCGCGGAGATCTTCGACCCAGCCTGTAAACAAATCTTTATTTTCAGCCCTCAGACTCACAGTGTACCTGAATTTTTATTTGCAGAATGGAGTTCTCCTGCTTTTTAAGGCTGACATAATATATCTCTAAGAGCTTGTATTGTGGTAACTAAGTGTCAGGCTGATATATTGTTCCTGTCAAATAAATTTCTTGTATCCCCAAAATGTTAACTTCTGCAAAATTGAGCAAAACAACCTTAATTTACCTTAAAATCACTGTATTTTCACACTTACAAGGGTTTCACAAGGCCAAGAAATAAGATAATTTTCTCAACCCGTGACATACTTAATGTTTCATTCTAAGTGAAAACACCAAATTTAAGTGAAAATCATCCAAATTAGAGATTTAGAGGGTAGCTAAGCAGAAATGAAGGCTTCTGAAATGTTTTGTGTTTGTATTTATGGCTGTTTGTCTCACAATGATGATTCATGATGATACTTATAGTTGGTTATAGTAGTTATCCATCTAGTTTACCCACCAAATCACTGACCATAAGGTTATTTTGTAATTCTACAATGAGATAACCAATATTATCTTACAGTAACATCTTCCTAAAATAACAAAGACAGAATAACACCATATTATTTCTAGTAATAACGTAGTTTATTATGATACCTTTTCATTAGAAGCAAATGGTGAGATAAAGATGACTAAAAATCAAGCAAATGACTGCAGGAGATGAAAAAAACAAAACAAAAACAAAATAAAAGCAATGGCAAACTATTAGTTCATACAAAATGTTTTTTTTTTTTTTTTTTTTTTTTTTTTTTTTTTTTTTAACAGAGGAAAGATTTTAACCCTGCTTTGTAAGAGCTCGGTGTGTGAGATACCCTGAGGTAATCACACATCTCTCTCTAATAACCTTGACACACACACACACACACGCACACACACACGCACACACATACACATCCACATACACATACAAGTGAAATGAAGCTGAAACCTTTGGAGGAAGAGCTGTGTGGGTGTTTTAAGTCCACAGATGAGATTATGTTTTGAAATCTTTATGTTTAAGGAAGCAGCAGAGTTCAAAAGGGCCATTTCTTATGTTTATTCATGAAGTGCTATAGAGTCACATAGAGCTTTACAGAGGTCAAAGGGCTCAATTACTGAAAAAAAGTATGAGTGCAAACACATTGCAAAAATTTAAGATCAGAGATTGTGTGTACGTACTGTAGATGTGTGGGCAGGTGTGTCACTGTGTGTGTGTGTCTTGTGTGTGTGTGTGTGTGCATGTAGTGGAGCAGATGCAGGAGCTCCAGCAGGGCAGCCCAATGCACATCACACATGTTCAGACACCCGGCCACAGCTTGTCATTTGGACCGACTCCACAGCCGCAGATTCACGGCCGGTCAAATCCACTACAAAGGTTTATTCCTGTGAGGGCCGGGCCCCTGCTGGTCCCCTCGGCTTGTCTTGGCTTTGCATTTTGCCCCATAACTCTTTTCTGGACGAGCCTCCCGGCCGACCGAGCTGACCGTCGGACTGAAGACGGCTGTGCGGCTTCGACGCGTGGGGGATCTTGGCTGCTCCCCTGAAACAACTATTAATAACAGCCAGCGGTAACGTGGTTGCTACCACTTGGCTGCCAGGATTCTCTCAGCCTGAGTCACAGGCCGCTTTCATCCAGAGCTGCAGCCCCGGGGAACTTTGGCCTCATTCAGATCCGATAGGCTCATATTCCTCTCACTCAGGATCCCCTGGGTGCTCCGAGGCAAGGTTATGGACGCCCCGCCCCCTCGCTGTTGTTGTGCCCGCTCAGCTGTCAATGTCATCACCGTGTGTTTGTGTTTGAGAGGATCCAGAACTTATATAAAGCTAATTAGTGCAGTGACACCCATGGCGTCATGTTCACCCCCCCCGGTGGCCTTTGTTTATGTTTGTTTCAGTGGACAGAAGACATTTCTTACACCGGTGTTGATTGTGAGTTACATGGATGATATTTCTTCAACCTGATTGAGCTCATTTCTGATTAGAGACTCCAGCTGAACTGTCTACATGGACGCTGAGTGAAGTGATCGGATAAGATGTGTGTGCACATGCCGCAAAGTGTTTTATCAGAATAAAAGTGGTTCTGCCTGTTGGGAAGTGTCTAATCTACTGGAAATATAAATATAGCATAGGCACTATAAGTCACGTCGGCCAGCAGTGGCTCTCCCATCAGCTCGTCCATAAAACTGTAAAAATGAAAACTGGCTTGGTCAAAATCACTTTTGCTGTTTTGACTTTTAGACTTTGAAATCCTTTAAAGATTTAACCTTTGCAATTGTCACATCACCTGATGTCCCTTTATTTATTTATTTAGACTTATACTGGGACCTGAGTTCTAATTTCGTACCACTAACGTGTAAATGTGAGCTGGTATGACAATAAAGTTCCTTGAATCCTTGAATCCTTGAAAACATGAGCAGAAAGAATAAATTTACTCCAACCGGAGAGAAGCGATCAGATTAAAAGTTTACATGGTTATTAGGTGCTTATATTTTCCTATTGAATGGATTATCAAAGGATTACACCAGCGCGTTCAACCTGATTCCCTCTGATTGGGCCAGATTAGTCCGGTCTCTTCTGATTGAGGTGGTGACATGAGGCATTTTTATCCTGATTGGGCTATTACTCTGATTATTAGTAGAATATTAGGGTCCATGTAAATGCAACTACTGACTGACAGTTTAAGGATATGGGAAAGTGCATTAAATGTAGAAAATAATTGAAATTTCAGTGTTGGTTGCATCATCGTTTGCCCAAAAGCTTTGCCTTTGCATAAGTTGATGAACTGATGGACAGATTGACATTTAAAATTTAACATATCTTATTGTACTGCTGCTGTCTTGACCAGGGCTCCCTCAAAAAAGAGATCCAGTGATGGGAAAGGCGTCCAAATCTGTTGCATATACAAAGCATCAATACCATAACTGAGCAAATGTTGGCTAGTACATTCTTACCATGCATCACATTTGATGTTTCGCATGGAAAAACGTCTTCGGCAAAGTAACTATTAACTCCATCCATCATATAAATGTAGAGCAGATTTCCCTCTGAAATGCAGAGCAGGAAAAGTATAAAATCTTGCAAAAAAGTAAAGCGCCAGTTCCTCAAAACCGCACTTAAAATCAATGTTGGGGTAAATGTACTGTCTTCTTACACAACTTCTCACACACACAGTCAATCAATCATTCAATCAATCTATTATAGCATGAAGTGGGTAAAAAAAATACAGTTGATATGTCTTTCGGGCTACAGTGCAGGCATGTGTCTGTCACATCTCATCGATCCACACAGCAGCAGCCCCGGACTCTGGTGGGAATCCGGCGTCTTGCTCAGGGACACTTCAGCAGGGCGTCCGTTAAAGCAGCGAGGCCGTAAAAGTAATAAAAAAAAATCATTCCACACATTCATCACAAACAACAGAGATGGCCCATCGTCTGGAAAATGTTCTGTCCAAAACTCATTTCCACAGCGATTTGTCACTGAAGACTGGAGGTAATGACGCTCCTAATGCTGTAATACATTCCCATAAGATCTCATTACAGCGCCTCTGACACTTGTGGCCACACACACACAAACACACACACACACACACACACACACAGGCACAGAAAACCCTGCCGCTTCAATTTTGTTGTTGTGTTTCATGTTTCCAACTTTAAACAAAGGATTTCATGCTGCTCTATGGCTTCAGAAAATTCTCCAGGCTGATGAAACCCTCTCAAAATCCCAGTGGATCATGTCAAAATGCTTCGCCGTCGAGCCAAAAACAAGGCTGAGTTCTCAATTCCTGGAAAACTGACATGCTGGAGACACTTTTTTTTTTTTTATGCAGTGATGACATGCAACTTTTCACCTCGAGGCGGAAAGGTACATTGCTAATCCCGTCCTTCCCTCCCTCTCATTTGGTCAAGTTCTCAGCGCAGCACCTGTCAGTCATCTTGATGAGAGACAGCATCTCGGCGGAGCGAGTCCCACGGGTGTCCCGCCGTACGGTGTGGTGCGGGACTAATTTTGGAAGGCTGCAAGGTGTGCGGGTGGTTAAGCAAGCCGGTGTGGGTGGAAGCAGGGCAAAAAAAAGACTGGAGGAATCCCATAAACCGGACTGAACTGAGGAGAAAAAAAAAATCTATCTCCCTCTCGCTTATTAGTGCTCTCTTTTCGGCATTCACCATGAATATAGTTACAACAGACATGTATAAATATAATTTTTTTATTTAGTAACCAGTAACAATTAAATAATTATTATTAATAGATGCTTTTTTCTATATTCCTTGTTTATAGTGTTTATATTGCTTGCTGCTATTTATTATCTGTTTATAATGTAAATTTGCTTCATATTTTGCTATCCACTTTGCTACTGTAATGTTTGAAATTTCCCAACTGTGGGACTAATAAAGGAATATCTTATCTTATCTTATCTTATCTTATCTTATCTTATCTTATCTTATCTTATCAAAACCTCCACAACTGGCTGCCAGTCTAAACGCGATATCCACAACGATCATCTTTAAATTTCAAAGTTTAATAATGGAGCGCATTAATCAGATTCAGAGGCGCTTGATTCTCCAACATACACAGGAATTTGTGTTGGTGATGCAATGCAGTGATTCAAGAAACAAAAAAATTAACAGGGAAAAGTTAAGTTAATGCGATATTTCAAACACACCATTATTGATTATGTTGAGAGGAAGTTTAGACTGAACTGACCTAAAAAGTGGAATAAGCCCGAAACCTGATGGTTGAGCCTGCATGGCTGTTATTACCAGACCAAACGATGAGGAGTTTAATTAAATTGGTTGAATTCTGATGGATGAATCCAGCCTACTAAAGGCTTCATCGAAGAGGAAGAGGAAAACACACCAGAGCTCACAAAGTGACAAAAAAAAAAAAAAATCTGGAATGAGGATTAAATGGTGGAGTCCACGTGGCTCTAGTCTCCATCTGACCCAAACTGGTGTGTTGACTCCTTGTTTTTGTCACTGGAGTCAAAATGGTCCTTACTTCAATTGACCCTCAATTGTACGTAGTGCACCTTTAATGTGTCCCAGTGAGGGGATTCTCCTCTGCTGTTGGCTCACCTAAGGTTTCTTCCATTTTTCCCCCCATAGTGAGATTTTCTTTGAGTTTTTCCATATTTGCTGTAGAGTCTAAGGCTGATCTATGCTCTATCCTGCTATGTCTTTGCTATCATGTGTCGTGTTTGTCTCCTCCTGTCTTTTATGTTTTATCTGGACTCATTGATGACTAGTTAGTCTGCTTATATTTTTCTAAAAGTTTTTGAGACAGGTTTCTGATGCAGGCCATATGGGATATAAACAGATGAACCGGCACTTTAAAGGTCAATTTCTTTATAGCTTTTTGTGGCGTCTTAGTAGCTTGCAGAGGCTGCCACCGTACCTTAAGTGCCCCTCTCCAGAAAGGTCGAGTCCCGATGGTAACCCTAGATTTGCAAAACTCTCGCACAAGCGCACTTGATTCAGCACAGTAGCGCTTTACTCTGACGTTAACCCTGACCCTTTACCTAATCTGAACCCTAACCACAACCACAAGAGTTTGAAGCCAGGTGTACGAGAACAGGGTTGCCATCTAAACAGGATCGAGTGTCGGGCAACACAAGACCACAAGCGCTGTGGTTGGCCGGCGACACCGTTTTGCGCTACCTCCATGTTTTGCGAGTTCATCTCCACTGAGAGTGAAGACGACGTGATGACGGTTTTCGCCTCTCTGCAAGCGGCTGGAACTGAGGAAGTTTGAGAGTCTCTGCTGATATTGCCAAATTATTCAGACTGCAAGATGTCACTGAATTCATAGTGAGAAATATCCGAAAAGAAATATCCCAAAACATAGTGAGGAAAAAAACAACCACCCAAACATGGATTTGGATGGCATCAGTGTGTCTGAGAGTGGACCCTCTGTTTCAACCAGAGAATCTAAACAACATTGCTTCTGTGTTTATTTGAGCTTCATTAGCGCAGAATTAATAAAATCTTGACTCTGCTGTCCAGTGTTTCAGGAATTGGCTCAGTGCGTGCACAGATTCTCCAAACGCAGAAATGTTAACTAACTAAATTAATCCAATATTTGCTTCCCACTCGTCTTATGCACGCCTCCAAAATATGCAGTGCTGGTAGTATGAGGTGAAGCGGATAAATGTATACACAGAAACACATGTTAATTTGTTTTTTTTTTTTCTTGAGCGTCCTCACCTTTGCATCCATGTTATCCCATCACACAGGTGAAGATGAGATCCAGGAGCTGCACCGTGGAGGGTCCAGACGACGGACGGATCCAGCCAACCAAAGGCTTCATCAAGGAGGAAGAGGAAAACACACCGGAGCTCGCGAAGAGGAAGATGAAAATCCAGCGAGAGGAGAAGGACGGGAAGACGACGTCGGTGTCCAGCACAGCGAAGAAAACCCAAAAACCTGCAGAGAGCCGGAAAGCAGGACTGGTGGATCTGTCCAAGGAGGATCTGCTGCACCTCCTGGGAGTTATGGAAGGAGAGGTTCAGGTATGGAGGAGATCCAGTGGGAAGATGCATTAAAATAATCCATAATTTCAATTGGTTTATGATGGTGACCAGTGGGAACTGAGTGTCTTAAAAGGGCAATCATGGGAGAGAAAAGTGAACGAAAGAAAGTCAGAAATCCTAACATCTGGTGGAGCAAATGCTTGAGTCCTTGAGTCAGAGGTATGGATCAGTATCTTCATCAGTATCAGTAATCTTAGGGTCATTTTCTGGCAATCAAAACTTACTGGTTGCTGCTTCAATTCACCAGCTTTGGTGTCCAGTTGAAGAAGATGTGGGACATTTTTGCTGTTGATAGAGAAGTCTCAGGACAGTGTCCCACGTGTGTTGAAGTCCTTGAAAGTCTGTGGGTTTGATAAAAAGTCCTTGAAAGTTTAGGAAAACAAATGGATCCCTCGAAAGTACTTGCTTTTTAAAAATGAGAATCATTAATTATTTGTTTGGGCCTATGATGACTTTTGAACATTTATATCATTACTCGTGATATGAAACTGGTAATAGAGGTTAAAGAATGCCTGAGGAAGGCCTTTGTACCTAAACGTTGCTTACTTAAATAAAAGACATTTTGTGGTGCAGATGGTGTGCAGGAGTTGAACCTTTTTATTGCAAGTGACTGTCGTTCTCCTAGCACCTGTCGTTCAGGCGTGCATTTAAGAATCTCTTTCTCAATAGAAGTTAAAGCAAATTACACAAATCCATCCAGATACTAAAATAATAAATGAATGAATGAATGATTGATGATTCTTCCGGTGCAGGACGTGGTGGAACAACTTCGCTGTTGATGAAGACATTTCAGGACGGGCTTCCCACAGGCGTTGAAAATCCTTGAATATGAACGGGCGGCCTTTAAAATGCTTGATTTATTTCCCTTCCGTTTTGTTAAAATTAATAACACAGGATCAACACAACTTAGAAAACTCTCCTGATGAATATCTGTTGAAACAGAGGTAGTTTTAAACTGAAGGATGCCATCAGCTTTCAGTAACTAATATTAGTAAAATTTTACTGGAAAAAAAAAAAAATGATGTCATGTGTCACGCCAACTCATGCTTCCTTTGAGTCATTGCAATTGACAGCCAGAAACACCCAATGAAAGCCTTTGGATCTAATGTCCAATGAGTGCAGGAACCCTGTTGGCACTGGACATTGGACAGCTTGGTTACCATGCCAACAGGCCAGGAAGGATGGAGGTGTGGCGGCAGTGTTAGAAAGCTGATGTCATGTATTGTTTTTTTTTGTTTTTTGTTTTTTTCATCTCACTCAGTCATGTTTTCTTGCCGTTTTCATCGATTTTAAGAAACGCCAGCAGTTAATCCCACCCTCTGCTCCACTTCCTTAAAGTGGCGCGGTGATGATGTCAGCGCCGGCGGCTGAACGTGCACAAACACAGAGCGCGGTGTGTCCCGGGGGCGTTTAGCGCTGAGACGTATTGACATTTTACAGTCTGTGATGGGTTACATTTTGAAAATAACCTTTGCCACCCTTGAAGCAGAGCCC
Organism: Myripristis murdjan; assembly: GCF_902150065.1. Lineage (NCBI taxonomy): Eukaryota > Metazoa > Chordata > Actinopteri > Holocentriformes > Holocentridae > Myripristis > Myripristis murdjan. Next base: position 7,653,356 of record NC_044003.1, read on the forward strand.
AGCGGCTGCTCTTTGGTTCTAGTCTGATAATGATTTTCTAATGGAGGCCCATTTATAAACTGCTCTCCAGGGAGGGAGGATGCTGCTGCCTCACCCTCTATTTCCATCCTGCTCATCTGCCTGGGAGTGTTGAATACTTTCCATTAATGCAGGGACAGACAAAGGCTCCAAAAATTCACAGAGAAAGGAGTCGCTTTTGATTTGCTTTGGTTCTTTACACAACTTTCAAACACATCGATATTAAAGAAAAGGGTTCCATCGATGAGGATGTGACAGTAGAAATGTGAAAACGCCAAGGAAAGATACACAAATTCATCAAGAGCAGAGAAGGAGACAAATAAGATGTTTTTTTTTTTTTTTTTAGGAATATAGATTACCATGCAGATGTGTCCCTGCCACAGTGTGAATGTAGTTTCATGCAGCTCATGTCCAGAGGCATCATGACTATTTTATCCCACACACGGTTAACCAGCTGAGATGTGCAGCCGGAATAAATGGAGGTTTTGTAGAGTTTCCCATCTTTATGCAGGAATTTGCATTAGAGACATTTTTTTCTATGAAAGGAGATATTCTGCAGGCCAGCTGGAGGGAACAGCGCCCTCTGCTGGTTGCATCAGGAGCAGATTACATGCTGGAGTTTAGTCTTCTGCCATCTTGTGGTCACACCTGGTCATTAAAAGGAACAAAATGAGGACTCTCTGGGATGCACATACAGTATGTTGAGAAGAAATCACTCTCTAGGTAAAAATTGCACCAAATAACGCCTGATTCAAATAGCGTTGGCAGTTGATTTTGTCTCCATGGAGTGCCAGATGGGTGGAGTTTACTCTAGTTCACTTTAAAATACAGTTGTTTCCTATATGAATTGACACATTTTGGTATACTCAGGCAGATGAAAAGACACTGTTCTTGTATTTTTTCTTTCATTTTTGTCATATAATATACTTTGACCCGGGACTCTTCATCTTTTGAAATCCACAGTAAAACAGAGCAAAGCAACTGGAGCTTCTCTTTAAGGGTAAAATGCAAATGTATTTTGGAGACTTCATGTCTTTGTATTCGGCTGATACTGGACTTTACAGGTGAATACTGATACCAATACTTCTGAACTGAAGTCACCGATAGCTGAATATTATGCTGCTGCTCAGTATTTTTTCATTTGACCACTTTCATGCTGCAAAAATAGAGTGATTCATTGGTTCCCCCATGCAGAGCTGTACATCTAGAATAGTACTGTAGCTCATTACTAGTAAGACAGACTTATGATCCATGTTAGTCATAAATGAAAAGGAGGGTAAACTATTTTATGAGCTCCGCTTGGTGATCATCACCAGACAAGCCCACTTTAATTTATGACTTTATAGCATATCCTTACTTACTGTATCTTAAATGAGTGTCATACCACTAACTATGAATTTACGTCGCTTAGATTCACACATGCCTAAGTATGGGTGAGCTATTCACAGATGATTGTCACAGGTTATTTGTTAGATATCTGTATATTTTTAAGAACTGACTTTTTTTTTTTTTTTTTTGACTGATTTTTTTTTATTGGTGGGACTTTTTGTCACATTAGCAGTATGTAAGAAATTATTATCTTTGCTTTTTAGAGCAGTATTACAGTGTGTGAGTCACTTCATGTTTTCTCTATTTCTGAGTTTTTCAACCTACACATTCTCTTACTCATTTCAGCTCTATTGTGCGGATTAAATCTCATGCTTGTGATTGAGAATTGAAGTGGGATTACTCTGTGTCTGCATCCCCGAATGCAGCCTGTTGTGATACATCAGGTTGATATACGCAGTGTCGAGGAGTAAATTCTTCCTCCTTGTGCCTCCCCAGGCCAGAGAGGACATCATCACCATGCTGAAGTCGGAGCGGACGAGGCCGGAGGTGCTGGAGGCCCGATACGGCTCGGCCGCTCCCACCAAACCCCTGCAGGCCCTGCAGAGAGACGGCCTGCTCACCAGCAGCACAAACCCCGCAGACGACGTGTACGAGAGGCCGATGGCAGAGGTGAGTGTGACGGAAAACACACCGAGGATTCAGTCAAGGAAACATCAGTCCTCTCAGTAATTATTGGTATGGATGGAAGCAAATTATATTTATTGTTATTATAACGGGGTATCTTTGTGGGTTTCCTTTTGAGTGCTTGATTTTAATTCAAAGATGCTGCATGTACTGTGGCTATTTAAAACATGAATGTAAGATTGTTAAATTAATTGCAGAGGAGCTAATAGTTATATGCACATGAAAAAGATCATCATCAAGATCATCACCAAAGAGAAAGACAACATTTCAGTCCTGTGTGGATGTTCATTAGATAGATAGATAGATAGATAGATATACTTTATTGATCCCAACCAGGGAAATTCATTAGGTAAAATGGTACTTTTGCTTACATGTACTTGAATATCTTTTGAAGTCATTAATTTGTACTTTTAAGGTACAGCAGTAAACATGAGTACAGTATTGTCATGTTAAATGTACAGTAGTACTTTGGCATACAAACAAATGACTGTGTGTGGAGATGACTGCTAGTCTCCGTCTCATTCCAGAGGTACACTGTTAAAATTAAGACTGTATTTCCCATAATGCCTGCTGTTTCTTGTCACAAAGAGCATGGTGCCACACACCACCCCTCCCCCTGTCGTGACTGGATTTTCTCTCACTTTACTGAGGAGATAACCATGTTGGACATGATTTGAATGTAAACGAGAGAAAAAAAAAGAGTTAGGTTGGCTTTAAATGAGGCAGCTGAAATGCAGCTTCACTTCCAGGCAGCTTTTAGGTGTGTAGGAGTTCCACAGCAGAACCGTCCAATGAAAATCGAGAATCATGTTTGCATCATCATTTGAAATGCTCCACACTGACAAAGTTTCAAATGAAAGTTTCATTTGCAAACTGTAACTAATTGCATTTTGAGATTTTTTCAGTTTTTTTTTTTTTTTTTTTTTTTTTTTTTAACACACTTTAAACAGCTATATCTATGGAACACACGGAATCATGAAATTGAAATAATAATAAATTGATAAAATAATAAATAAATAGAAATGACAAAAATAACAAATAAAAAAATATTTTAAAAATACACTAAAAGGAATTCTACTGGCTTGCAGGCGTTCTGGGTTAAGTTGTGTGAAGAAATTATTCTTGGTGTTTGTTTTCAGTTTGAAATGAGTTTTTTGTCAATGAACAAAACACTAACTGAAAGACTGTCTCGCAAGGAGAAGATCTTAAATACATTTCATTCATTCATTTTCCAAGCTGTGTATCCTGATTAGTGTTACAGAGGTCAGAAATACAGTTTTGTATTAATTTCAGTATTCCTTCCCCAGACTCTGTGAATGTTGTGACACTCTGAGGAGAGATAAAACAAGCGCTAACATTTCTGTGTGAATGCTCTGTGGTGCAGCTGCAGTTCCTGCTGCGGTCACTCTGGCCGGATGCTCTGTTATAATTAAAACACGAGGAAAACCATGAAAAACACGGGACGGTGGCATTCCAGAAATCCAAAAAACATGACCTGCTCTTTTTTTTTTTGTTTGTTTGTTAAACACAGGTTCAACTCTGCCTCACAACCTTTGCATCAAGCCTTCCCCTCTCCCACCCACTCCTCTTGACACTCATGCTGTATTTTTAACCTTCACTTATCCGATAAAGAGCTTTCCCAAGCGTGCAGACTCTTCCTAACCCCACGTTGCTTCATATTTGCACATTTATTCACCAACACATTATGCAAATTCATGCCCAGTGCAACCAGACCTTTACTGTTTACCACAGAGCATCCTCAATAGAAAAACAAAAATACCATAAAATAATACCTTGCAGACATTTCACAGATGGCAACATGCAGAGGAGGCCAACTTCAGCCTCATCCAAAACTATTCAGGCTCAGTCAAAATGAATAGTAAACTGCTTAGAGTTGATGCCTTCAGAATATTTCAGTTCACAAAACTGTGCCATTTGCAGTTTTAGACGATTTGCCTCAGCTTTACTGCAACATTTATGCAGGTTTTCCATCTATTGAATGTCAAAATGTTTGCTGGGTATCTATACCGGGGCTTACGCCAGCGGGGAATGAAATCAGCCTCTGAAAATCCTCTTGTTTTGTATAGTGAATGACAGTGCCTGCTGCATGAAAACATGATTTACCATGCTCAACTTATGCCCATGCCCATACTGCTCTGTAGGGTATAGCAAAAAGAGGCTGAACAAATCTGCAATTTGCATGAAAATAGCTGAATAAGGCTCATAATTGTGTTGGAAGAGTCTCTCTGCTCTTTCTTTGGGTGCATATCTAATGGTTTGGGATATTGTGTTCGCAGATCTGGTTCTCAGTTTGTGTAAGTTACGGTGAAAAACTGTGACGTCTTGTCATGTCGGCTCTCAGCTGGACAGGCTGGAGGACAAGCAGAGGGAGACGTACAGGCGGATGCTGGAGCAGCTGCTGCTGGCCGAGAAATGCCACCGCCGAACCGTCGCCGAGCTGGACAACGAGAAGCGCAAGCACACCGACTTCATGAACAAGAGCGACGACTTCACCAATCTGCTGGAGCAGGAGAGGGAGAGGTAAGGTGTGTGTGGTGTTGTATGTGTGTGCATGTATGAGTGTGTGTGTGTGTGGTATTTGCCAACTCTGGACATTCTCACAAACTTCGTGGTAGAGTCTTAAAGATTGCAGACAACAGGCTCGAGCTAATGACACTTCCAGCAGAGGTAACAGGCATCCAGGCTGCATTTTGTGACCTTAAACCACGTTCAACCTCTCGTATGTGAAAATATTGTGCAAATTATAATTTTAAGCATCAATCTGTATCGTATAAAGGTTTGTCTCACTGCTCTCGGTTACATGACACAACAGTGATTCAACCTAAATCCATGTCATGAAAGCGTTTCCGTTTGCTCTTCTAAACACTTGGGGTCTGGTCGCTCTTTCCTGCTGCACAGGAAGTGATGCGTTTTACTATTCTGTTTTGTTTTTTGGAATAAAAAGAAGACGAAGGGTAGAAAGGAGAAACTTTAACGTCTTTGACAAAAAATACCAAGGAGAAAGACGTTAGTTTCGCCCACATGGTTTGATTGACAGGTGATATCTGGGTGCAGCGGTGCAGAAACACCACAGCAAAGAGCGCTTAGACCAAAGACAGAGCCCAAACAACATAAACGAGGATGCCGATTAGCACGTTGCACGGGGAACCTTTTATGTAAGAGACAGAACAAACGACCGAGGGCACGTCAGCAGAGGAGAGATGATTATTCTGTTTCATCAGAGCGGCTTCGCGGTCCTGCATGTGGACACGGGACACTGCCCGTGTCGCCCGTGATGAGGACACAGCAGCCCGGGCGAGAAGGCTGAAACAAGGGGTCATTCATGTCATCACTACGACACACAACAAGCCACTGTGGCGACACGCGGTTTGATCCGGGAGCATGACGAACCTCAACGCTGCACTCGCAACAAAAGGGCCTCCACACACAGGGTCTCAACCTTTTTCACTCGAGAGAGAGGGTGGACCCGATGGATGTTTGCTTTTCACTTGTCAGGCTGATTTATTTAATTTATTACCAAAGAGAGGCCAAGGGTTTGAAAACCCCTCAGTATTTCATGAGTAAAAAGCAAAAATGACTGCAAAATCAGACAAAAACAGAGATACACTGAGCAGCAGGCACTGAGAAACATCACTTTTAGACCAGTAGTAAAAGACAGAGATGAAAATTGCCCTGAAGATTATTTACGAGGTAGCCAGATTCTCACCATGACCTCTGTCTGAGTACAGTTAAAGGGATAATCCACTGTTTCGGGCTCTTTTTTTGTCCGAATCACCCAGACTGAGACAAGATGTTCAACACCACTGCCCCCTCTGGGCGTAGCATTTTGTGTTAGCTTAGCATAAAGACTTGAAGTCTATGGGAGTCGTTAGCCTGGCTCTGTCAAAAGTGAAAAAAATAAACCTTCCAGCAACCATGAAGCTGTCTTATTTACACAGGGTATCATATGTATTTGTTACCTTGTGAGGCGGATGGATTCGCAAGATCACGATCCATCTTGCCAGGGTTCAAGTCATGTGCTTGTGGCCGAACCACAGTGTTTCCGACCAATCAGCATCTTACTGGCAGCTGTGGGCGTGGTTTATGTGCGACAACAGCTCCTAAAGAGGTTAGCGGGGTTAGCGCAGCTGCTGCTTTAGCGTCACTTAGTATTTCTTCAGTGAATATTCATTCAATTCATAGGTAGCGAAACTGACTTGCTGCTACGTCAAATGGTTCATCGATGTGATTCGTTGAAGTGACAGACAGATGGTTCATCCAATCAACTGCAGAGTATTTTTTAAAAAAGTTTCCAATGATGACTTCTCAGATGGTTCTGCATAACAAACCACCTGGCAACGTCAGGTTAGTGGATGCTGTGATTTCATTGAGCCTGAAAGTAGATTCTGTGATTTAGTTACCCTTCATTTCACCAGGTATGACAATAAGAACAGATTTTTTATTTACACTGCAAGTCTGGAGATAAAATTGACAATAAATTTAGAGTAGGAATATGGACGTTTCTCATCACATAAGTCATTTTTAACCTCCTTTGGTTTAGAGCCACTACTGTATTTTGGGTTTGGGAACATCTTTTTGGGGTCGGTCCATTGGAGAATAACCTGGAATGTGCAAATTATAACTAATTGTGCATAACAGAGAGGTAAAAAAAAAAGATAAATACCAGAGAAAAATGGTTTCTTCCTCAGTGATAGAAAGCACCAATGAAGGGCTGTTGTTTTTTTGGGGAGCAGAGCAGTAACAAAGACCCGCGAGCGGCACATGAGAGCTGAGAGCTTCAAAGAGCCGTGGCTCAGTGTGTAAGGCACTGCAGGCAAGTTTTCCCCTCCAAAGTTTTGAAAGAGGCTCCTGGCAGGGCGTCTGCTGGTCTGCTGACAGGAGCAACACTCGGTTAAGAAGCGGGTGGACTGAAGCCAGGGAAAGATACCACACCAGGAAATGTCAGGGAGGAACGGGTCTCTGAACTGCCCGCTTTTCGAATCAGAATAATGTCACGGTGGACGTTAAGTGGCGAGCGCGTCATGCTGTAATGAAACAGGCCTGTGTTGCTGCAGCGAGACACAATAAGCTCTTTGATGGTGCTGTTTTCTTACATTAATTGAATGTTGAAAAAGCTCGTTTCCATGCTGAGTGACCTTTGGGCTGTTGAAACAAGTCAAAATCCCAACCCCAAAACAAGTTCATAAGAAAAACTTTAAAAAAAAAAAAAATTGTGACAAAAACGATAGGTCAAATGGAGATATGGCTGTTTACTCAATAGCAACATACTGTACAGCTGCAACTTCTTTTTCATTAAATTCAGTGTAAGAAATAACCAGCCACAGGCCAAAAACCAGGAAGTTATTGCTGTGAGTGGCAAGTTTGCCTCTATAGTGCCAGTGAATTTTGCAAATAATCCTATTCAGTGTTGAAAATCTACTTTGATATTACTGACTTTGACTTTAAAAATATCCCACAAAGTACATAAAAAACCTACTCAGTTACAGCAGCGTGAGTAAATGTGATTAGTTACTTCCCCTCTGATAAGCAGTGAGATATATCTACCATTTACAAACACTGGAAGAACTCTAGAGACAACTCCAGTGACTGATCAGGTAAAGATCAAACCTGCAACTTTTTCCCTTATGGTATTAAGATAAATTCTTCAACTACTAAACCAACTGGCCACCTGCCTTTTTGACCAAAGAGTAGAAAGAGTGCATGCGAATAGAAAAAAAAAAAAAATCCAATACCAGCATGAAGAAAGCTGGAATCCAGACGTCGATCTAGCCGAGACCCCTCTGCCCGCTCCTCAGCCAGGTGGCAAGTCGAGGCAGAGCTGCTGAGATCACCCACAGCCCCTTTTCACACTGACGTCCTGGAAAAACCACCGCACTGAAACCTGAGTGTTTTGACTTTAATTTAAAGTTTGCATGATTGTTTGTGTCTTGAGCACAATTCAAGACAATTGAGCCCTAAATCCCTCTTACTGTGGCAACAGTGCATGGATATAAGTGACAAAATGAGTCTTTCCTGGAAGAATAAAGGTACTTTACAGGGTTTTCGTTCCACAGCAGTGACACGGCACAGACATCAGATAAGACTCGGCGTGGGGGTTTGGGATGATGGTTGTGATAGGAACGGTAATGAATCCTGCTTTATCAAGATGTTGGGGAGTTTGTCAACATAGACATGGTGTGCAGACTCCACACCAAACAATGCATAGCTGGGATCTATGCCTGGCCTATATGTTTTCAACTGCATGTGCTGTCTGGGGTGCACGTGCAGAAAAATCCTCGCCACTTCGTGTTGGTGCCGACGTCCTGCATGTGACTGGTGAAACTGTGGTGGACACCAGACATGCATGGATGAAATAATATTTGCAAATATGAGTGTAACAATTAATGTTGTGCATCGATTATAAATTCTGCATTAATCTGTTATAAGAAATAGAAGATAAAGGATATTCTGACAGTACTGCACATTGCACATCTAGTTGGTGGATATCTATATATCTATATATATCTATCTATCTATCTATAGATAGATAGATAAACTGTTGCATATATATATATATGTGTATATATATATTTTTTTTGCAAAAGTACCAAATCAAATTAATGTTTAATTCATCACATCAGTCCATCAGTTATTAATTTTGACAGTTACCTGCACCGATCTGCTAAAATAAATAGAATGAATCGCTTTGACTTCAGCATCAATGAGTTGAATCGGTTTATTTACGATTCCTTACAATACAACATTTCGTTGATCCAACAGAATATTATGAGTTGAAACATTTTTGTCAGTATGTAATTTCTAAACAAATAATGCAAAATGTAAATAAAATAATTTGTCTGATTTTCTGTACACCTCAAAAACAAAAGGATAGTCTGAGATTAATTTAATGGATATAAAATCAAATCAAATAGATTGAATTGAATCATGATTCACAAGCTTGAATCAAACTGAACTGTTGCAAATAGAGAAAAATCGTTCTTAAATCAAGTTGCCAACAAGTGAATCATGAATCAAACTGCATCTCTGTTGAGTCAAAGCTAAACTTCATGTCAGCATTTTTAGATACGACAGGTGCCACCAACCAGAACCGTCACGATGCACCAACCCCCCCCTCCCCCGCCGCTCATGTTATCATCCAAGCAGCTTAAAGTAAATGACCCACGCCTGATGGAAACGCACTCTGTTGTGAGACGAGGTGAAGGGAAGATGACAAAAAAAAAAATCTTTACAATACACACTGCACCAAACACGCTCACATCTGCCTCCCATACACCATAAAACTTCAAATGGCGGCCTGTTTGTGGCAGACGGGCCGGTGAAATCACGCCTCGCTGCGCCTCAGTCACCTTGGTGATAGTGAGCGGCACTGATGAAGGGCTGGCTCTCACTCTGCTTGATGACTCAGAGGAATGTCTTTGAAATATTTGCTTTTAACCTTTATTTATTCAGGGAAGCTCTGCTGAGCATGCATGATCTACTAAGAGGCTGAGTATATTAAGCGTCCTACAGGCCCTCGGAGGCACAAAATGCCCTGGAAAAGAGTTGCTTAACCCTTGAATAGCAAACGATTGTGGTTGTACCTGGGAGCTACCAGGTGTTAAATGTGTGGAAGTGCATGAGCAGGGATCCCATTATGCGTCAAATACAAAATTCCCTGATTAAAACGTTGAATTTCCATCACACTTTGTATTCAGAGGTCCTATTAAAATAATAAAACATAAATGATTTCCTGATTGTGAGTTAGCTTGCCTGGAGGTTTCCACTGCAGTATCTGTTTCCTGTAAGGCAGTTCATTATAACCTTCAACTACACCCATAGAGTCAGCTGTGGGTTAAAAATATTAATAATTAAAAAAAAAAAAAAACATAAAATGGCAGTATCCAGGCTTTTTTGCTCCTTCCACCTTCTTTTTACATCCATTAATGATTTAGCTCCAATGTTATTTCTGGAAATGTGTCATCTTTTGCAGAGTTTGTTACAATATAGGTCACAGCAGTTAATGTTATTATTAAAGGTCATAAGTGGAGTAATACATACAGCTGAGCGTCAGAGTGCTAATTGGATGTGTAGAGTGTTTGGTATCAGATCGGAAACTTGTTAGGGCCATTTATGAAAATAAAGGTTTACCTGGAGGAGCACATAAGTAGTTCATTATGCATGACCAAGTGTTGAGGTTTTCCTTTTCCAGCTGCTGGAGCCACACAGGCTCTACCCAACCATTCATGAATATTCAAGCGCATTAAAATTAGCTGGTTGAGATAGCTACCTTACTGCATGTGTACACAATAATGTCAGCAGCTATAGGGGACAGATCAGGGCTGATCAATAGGATCATTGATTGAAGCTGTTCATCAATTCTGACCCCACTAGACACATAAAGAAGAGGAGATTACTGACATCACCTCAGATGATTTCTTCTGCGTGTTTAGGTGCTTTGAGATGTATCTATATATAGTACAGTAATTTAATATGCACGGCGTGTGTTGTCAGTATTTATTTCAATATAAAATTTATATGCCATGTGCTTACACTTTGACAAGATATAAAAGTCTTCGGTTGCCAATAATCCGCTGCCTCTCCTTGTATTATTTCTGCTGACCGTGTGTGTTTTCCCCACCTCCCGTCTCCCCCCCTGCTCTCTGCTCTCAGCACCGTCTGATAACACATTCCTCTTGGCTGCAGTCAGCGTGCAGATTCACGGCAGGTGATATCATGAATGGGACGGCCCTGGACACGAGAGCGATGATGTAATGCCTAAGACAGATCGGCCGGGGTGATTAGACGCTCTGGTTGCATCTCAGCTCTCGTGGGCGAACCTGCTTTAAGGCCTTAGCTACTGACATGCTCTGTGGGCTACAAAAGTTAATCAGCTAGAAGCTTTTATTAGGTTTTAGTCATGTAACAAGTATTAAAAAGTACAAAGTGGCACATTTTAACGAGGTGAGGACAATTTAGAGGTGTTTAGTCTACATGGTTCTTGCACTGAATGTGCTCCTTTGGCAATTTTGTAAAGTTTTGTAATTAAAACATGGCATGACACATGGAATAAATACTCATTCAAGTACTAGCTGCTCAAGAAAACTCAGTTACAATAACAAGAGTAGTTGTATTTTTCCCCTTCCAGCCACATTTTTTTCTTTTTCTTTCTTTCTTTCTTTCTTTTTTTTTTTTTTTTAAAGTAAAGTAAAGTGTCCAGCTGTTTTTTTTCTTTCCTTGTCTGAACATTGTGGCAGGATTTAGTCCTACATTTTGTACATTTTGGGCATTTGGCTGATGTCTTTAACCGGAGTGACTTACCATAAAGTGAGCCAGCAGAGAGTCAGCGAAATCTCAGCAGGACACACGACTGTGGCCGGGATCAAATCTGTGACCTTCTGGCCACGGGACAGCCACTGTAACCACGGGGCCACCCTGGCGCCCCTGATCCCAGTCTGGTACGGGCACATGTGGTTCGAGAGGTGGGGGGGTTCTGACCAATAAACTATGTCTGGCCCCAGAGAAATATAGGCTTGATTCTCTGTAATTTCACAGCGGTGGACAATTCTCATTCAAGTCAAAATGCAGATGAAAAAAAAAAAAAAATCCCCTTTTTGCTCCCCTGAAGGAGTCAACAACAACAGCAACATGTATTCTCGGTGTCAAAATGTTCTTGGCTCATCTGTGCAGAATGTTAATAAGGACGATGATAATTATTGAGAATTAGCTTGGCATCAGCATCTCCCTTGCAGCGCAGTGTGTTTGCTCTGGGCTCAGCCTCGCGTCGCTTTATGAGTGTTTTGGGCTTCCTCTTCTCTCACTGACAGGCCTCTGTCAGCAGCGAGGATATGAATAGACCTGAACACAGGGAGACGCTCTGGAGAAGCATCATCTGCTAATGGGGTTATTACACCAGATCCTCTGCTTATAAAAGACCTTCACATTCACACTGAAGGTATTTAGTTGAAAGATTGACCCGCAGTGTGTGGAAAAACTATCAGAAGCTTATATTCCTCGATGTCCAACATTACAAGCAGCTCAGCGCTCAGCAGACAGCAGGTGACCTCTCAAACATTCCTGTGTGCTTTTGATGAATATGTGCAATGAGTGTTTAGATCAAATCATGAAAACAGTGGTAGAGAGATACTCAGTAAGCTCTCCGCACCCGTCATATTTGGTTTGTTAAACGGTCTTTGCTATGCAAACCACAAGCCTCCTCTGCTCTGGATGAGACACATTTTTTATGCCGTTGTGTAGGATTTATGTCCATGTCATTCCCCTTTGCACGATACAGAGGATTATGATGAGAATGGCTGTGCAAGTCTGGCATTGTCCTCTCCAAAACAAAAACTCTCCCCTTGCATTGTTGCCTTGTTTCCATGGAAACACTGCTGGTTATAAGGCAGGCAGGGGACAATTAGGTCAGACTGGAGAAACATTTTGGGAGGGCAGAAGAAACAATAACAACAGCAACAACAACAAACAGCAACCTTTAAACATGAAAGTGGCTTAACATGTCATTTCATACCAGCTGAAATTCTGTCAGCTGCTGCCCACGCTTCCCTCCTCCCCAGTGGGAGAGAAAAAAGGAAAAAGCTCAGGGGAAGAGATTGCTAAAAGCCTTCCCCCCTGGCTTGAACCCCTCCTCCTCAGTGTCCAAACAAGGGCAGCGCCATTCTCCGCCATATATGGGGTGGGTGACATCACCAGCCAGCGGAGCAGTGCTCTTTTACACAACATTCACCTTTCATTGTCCATTGATGACATGTTAGGAATGTGATGGCTAATTCCCTGCGGAGTCGGGGCCCCTCCCTCCCTCTCTGACCCCGTGAGAGTCTCAGCAGCAGTCCAGCTCCTGTTCAGCCCAAAAACACTCTTAGCTATGGATCAACCTGCCCTGCATCCCAACGTGTGGGTAAGTTTAGTGAAGTTGTCGGGGAAGAGGTGTGGGGACTTTTTTTTTATTGTGAGAGAGTGTGCCGTGGCTGCAGTCATGTACTTTGTTGAATGACTTCTGGTGTCTTTGTGTAAAAGTGTGGAGTTTGTTTGTAATACAAAATTACAGGCTCATCCAAAGGCATTTCTGCACAGTGCCAAGAGCTGCTTATGCATCTGCGTGTCTGGTGTGACTGTGCATGCTCAATATGAGAGGGAACCTGTTGCAAACTCTGACTGAGGTGTTGAGACACACACAGACTCCCACAGAGATTAGTTAAACATCTACCAGCACTACATTAACTCAGGCAGGTTTAATTCTCAGATCTTGGCTGGCAGCTCTGCACAGCCTCTTACTTTTGTTTTAACTCTGTGTATGATGCAGAGCAAAACTGGCAGTATTAATTAAATCTGAAAGTATAAATACCAACACTACACCAGTATTTATATAAATCCACATTCATCGCAGTTAAACTAACACTTTAAGCGACTCACTACAAAGCAAGGGCCATATTAGCTCTGTAAATGGATAACAAGTTTCCAGTCAACTCTTGTCAACTCAAAAACAATAATATCAAGGTTTTTTTGAGGGAGCAGTCATTGCCAAACATGTTTCTACCTGAATTTTAGTCTTTGACGGGTGATCAAGCCTTTTAAACAGCACTTTGACAATGGCACGAAAACTTTTCATTGAAACCAGTATAGACGCAATTCTTTCAGGTGGCTTAGCAGCTCCTTAAGGCAGGGTGCCAGCCTCAACAGGGCTCAATTCTAGGATAAACTCTAGTGGACACAAATCAGGTGCTGGCCTGGGTGAGTCACATTTGAAACAGGTAAAGCCCAGAAACTCATAAGTCGTAACTCTATACACCTGTGGATAAGTTCCCAGTTGCTGAGCTGCAGGTGTTGTTCTTTTACGCCGCACTTTGCTCAGTGTGCTAGACAGTGCAGGGAGAATCACATGAGTGTCCAGGCACTAATCTGCATCTTTTTTTCAGTGTTCCTTCCCTTATCATGCTGCTGCCATTTATTCTGCTTGCCTGCCTCCCCATCCAGGCTCAGGGACTAACAGTCCCATTCTGAGTGTGGCCGGGCTTCTCAGAGATGTGCATCATCTGTCACAGTCTACTTCACTTCACTTCACATAGGAAAAAAACAATATCTGACAATGCTAGGCTCACATTTTGTATTTCTTTCTCCTATGTTTCTCAGACTCAAAAGGCTGCTGGAGCAGGAGAAGGCCTACCAGGCTCGTAAGGACAAGGACCACAGCAGGAGGCTGGAGAAGGTCAGAGGGGAGCTAGTGAAGCTCAAGTCTTTTGCCCTCATGTTGGTGGATGAGCGGCAGCTGCACATCGAGCAGATCGACCAGCAGAGCCAGAAGGTCCAGGATCTCAATCAGAAGCTGCAAGAGAGAGATCAGCGGCTTGCGGCCATCAGTGGTACTGCCAAGGAGGACAGCCAGAAGGTCCTGAAGTTGGAGGCTGAGCTGGAGCAGAAAGCAGCCAAGTTTGCCCAGGAGCATGAAGAGATGACTGCCAAGCTGGCCAACCAAGAGTCCCAAAGCCGCCAGCTCAGGCTGAAGCTGGCTGGCCTTTCACATAAGATTGAGGAGTTAGAGGAGAGGAACAATGTGTTGCAGAAATCAGAGGAGGACCTCCAGGAACTGAGGGAGAAGATCAGCAAAGGGGAATGTGGGAACTCCTCTCTCATGGCAGAGCTGGAAAACCTGCGGAAGAGAGTGCTGGAGATGGAGGGCAAGGATGAGGAGATAACCAAGACAGAGACTCAGTGCAGGGAGCTGAGGAAGAGACTACAGGATGAGGAGAGCCACAGCAAGGAGCTGAGGCTGGAGGTGGACAAACTGCAGAAGAGAATGGTTGAACTGGAAAAACTGGAGGGAGCTTTCAATAGGAGCAAAACAGAGTGTTCTCAACTTCATATAAACTTGGAAAAGGAGAAAAGTGTGGTGAAGGAGCTGGCTGGGGAGCTGGAGACAGTGAAGAACCGTGTGAAAGAACTCGAGTCCTCAGACTCAAAGTTTGAAAAGGCGGAAATGCTCCTCAAAGATGACTTAATGAAACTGAAGTCTTTCACAGTAATCCTGGTGGATGAACGAAAAAACATGGCTGAGCGACTTAAACAAGAAGAACAAAAGAGTGATGAGTTAAATAAGATGTTAAAAGCTGAGCAGGGTAAGGTTATGGAGGTGACAGAGAAACTGATTGAGGAGAGCAAAAAACTCCTAAAACTCAAATCAGAGATGGAGGTTAAGGTGACAACTCTTACTAAAGAGAAAGATGACCTGAAAACCAAACTTGCAAGTGAAGAGGAAAAGTGTAGGGATCTGAATTCCAAGGTCAGTGTGATGAAAATAAGGATGGATGGACTAGAGGAGGCAGAGAGGGAATCGCTGAGAAAGCGGGCCAACAAGGACAATGATAGATATCCAGACAAGGACAACAAAGTGAAAGAGCTCACGCTGGAAATTGAAAGATTGAAAAGCCGTCTCAAACAACTTGAGGTGGTAGAAGGGGATTTGATGAAGACAGAGGATGAGTATGATCTACTGGAGAAAAAATTCAGAACAGAGCAGGACAAAGCAAATGCCCTCTCTCAGCTGTTGGAGGAAATGAAAGGTCAGATTGCCAGAAACAAAGCCATAGAGAAAGGCGAGGTTGTGAGCCCAGAGGCCGAGCTGAGAATTCGCTGCAAGATGGAGGAGACTAAAACCAGAGAGCTGCAGGCGGACGTCCAAGCACTGAAGGAGAAAATCCACGAACTGATGAATAAGGAGGATCAGCTGTCCCAGCTGCAGGTGGATTATTCTGTTCTCCAGCAAAGATTCATTGAGGAGGAAGAGAAGAAGAAGAGCATGAACCAGGAAGTAGCCAACCTCACCAAAGAGCTGGAAGCCACCAAGCGCTACAGTCGTGCTCTGAGACCCAGCATGAACGGTAGGAGGATTGTCGATGTGCCCATCACCTCCACCGCGGTGCAGACAGATGTGGTGGCCAACGAGCCTGCAGAGGAGGAGACGGCGGCAGGTTTTATCAGGAAGTCTGTCCTCGAGGAGAACCATCTAATGAGCAACCTAAGACAACGGGGTCTTAAGAAGCCGGCAGTGCTTGAACGCTACCCTCCAGCAGCATCAGAACTTGGGGCAAGAAAATCCTGGATACCCTGGATGAAAAAGAAGGAAGCCATTACACTCACTCAGACCACTCCGGAGAAGACGGATCCTCAGATCAACGGGGGATCCTCACCCCCACTGTCTGAGATGACCATGCCCCAAAAGCCGGGCCAGCCGCTGCACATACGTGTGACCCCTGATCATGAGAACAGCACTGCTACCTTGGAAATCACCAGTCCTCGAGCTGAAGACTTCTTCTCCAGCACCACCATTATCCCAACACTTGGCCTTCAGAAACCTCGCATCACCATCGTCCCCAAGCCCACCACTATGACCTCGAAGACAAAGGCCGGTGAAATGATGGGAGGTCTTGATCGAGCCAAATCTCCGGTCACCATAACCACCATCTCTAGGGCCAAGTCTCCGGACAAGAGCAAAGGGTCTGGCTCTGACAGCCCTCCATCTCCGGTGTCCATCATCACCGTCAGCACCACTCCTGTTGCTGAAGCAGCTGCCTCACTCGATCCTCATGACGTGCCCACAGGCCGCACTGTGCTCAAGGTGACCCCAGAGAAGCCATCTGGCCCCACGCCGGTCAGGAAATACAGCAGCAGCAGTAACATCATCACAACAGAGGACAATAAGATCCACATCCACCTGGGCCCACAGTTCAAAAGGCCTTCAGAGGGCTGCAGCGCTCCTGCCTTGACCGTCAGGCCTCTCGGTCTGAGCTCAGAAAGCAAAGAACCCGCAACAGGCACGGTGCTCCGCTCACCGCGACAACCCAGCACGTCAGCGGGGAAGACGACTCCCGGCAAAATGACGAGCAGCATAACAATCACACCCATCACCTCAGCAGCTTCCAGGCCGACACAGTCAGTGGTAAGAGGAGATCATTATGTCTAAAGCCATTCTCCATCTTTCTGAATAGATCTCTGAATGCTCTGCCTTTGTCTCTGCATAAGTTGTGACTCCATAAACACAAAGGCATGAGTGAACTGTGCCCTTTTATCCAAAAACAAACATATCTGAATGATTTTTAATCTTTTGCGTTGCAGTTGCTTCTGAAATGTTTCAAAATGATAGCAGGTGGTGTGTGCTCCCTAGATAGCACTCTCTCCAGGTATAAAACAGTGAATATATCTCTCACAGTATGAACCGTACTAACACTGGAATGATCTGACATGCATTAGATCCACTTGTAGACGGGCCTCTCCAAGGGTCTTGTACTGATAATCACATCTTTACTGCCACCGACTGACAAATTCCCTCCTTGAACTAAACACGGGCGAGATATGACCAATTTGGATGTTTGACTTGTGTGCAAAAAAAGGACTTCAAATAATAATCAGAGAAGCCAAGTTTACTTCAAATTCAATTAATGCACAATTGTTTTTTTTTTTATCCTTTGTCAGTCAATATCCAAGATGGCCAGCCCTAGTCAACCCTCACACACTGGTGTAAATGGAGTTTTACATTTCATTTACATGCAATCCTGAGTCAAAATAACAGTGATACCTACAACCATGGGTTAAATAAAACACAGATAACTGATAACCACTGTGTCTTGGTGCTTGTTATGATTAACTGGGACAGAAATCGTTCCCTGTGCTTTTGTCTTATGATCGTCATCGTATTTTTATTCATTTTTTTTATGTTTTTGTCCTCCAGCCCGGTACGGATGTGCAGTCAACTCGGGCCTCAGCCACACGAATCCCTATGTCAAAAGGTATGAAAACAGGCACCAAGGCGGTTCTGGGTGTCTCGACGATGACAAGGTTAGAGTCGCGAGCCGAGAGCCAGTCGATGAAAATTGAGCTGAGGAAGTCGACAGTGTGTAGCTCTGCCTCCACAGCGGGAGGGAAGAGCTGAGAGCTAAATCCATGGAAACTAATCGATATGGAGACCTCCTGATTGATTATTTAAATCTATCTGCTGCAACACAAAGTGAGAAACAGGCCACACCAGTAGACATACACAACTGGGACTCCACCTCTGCGTGCGTGGTGACACACGATGTTGCTTCTCATATCAGCTTAGTGCATTTACATCACTATTTTATCTCATTCAGACATTCAGTTTGCAATTATACATGTTTCCATAAAAAGGTCTGACATATTGTAAAAGTACAGCATATTCACTTTCCAGGTTATTTTTCATTTTCCCTTGTTCATGTTTCAGTTTCTGTAACGAGGCATCTCTTTGCATGTGAAAGAAATACTTATTTTGAGTGACATCACTTAACTCCATCTTGATGACCATTGTTAGTAGCTGTAGATTTTTCTTTTCTTTTTTTTTTAATTTCATCATTCACATTGTTCATGGCATGTGTTTAGTTCACCACTGCTTATGGAGGTTTCCAGTCACTGGCGCGCTGTGAAATGTTTGTGGGGGATGAATTGTCATCATTTATCTAAGGCACTCATTTGTGAAAAGCACCGAAATAAAAAACTATTTATCTCTGAACCTCTCTGAAGTATGGCATTGCTTTTTGGCGTTCATTTTTCCACTGAGGCTTTTATGTGAGCTTTTATGTGACTTTCAAAGCAGGTAAGTATCAACTAGGAAACCTCCATAATATTATTAACCCATTCTGCTGTTCTGACGGCTGCTGACATCAACACACGGAAACAACCATGAAAGCTAGAATTTTTTCAGCTTACATGTTCATATACTTTTCATTTTTTTCCCCATAGCCTGCACAGAAAAAATACATCAAATTCCATGGACTTCTATGTAGCAACATACATATAAAATGCGAAAATAGTGAACAGTCAGATGAAGGATTTGTCTAGTTTTTAACTTAATTCACGATGCAAACTGTAAAGTCTCTACATTGGAGAATGAACTTCAAAGCCTTCCCCACTGAGTGACTTCAGCACTGTTACTTTAATCACCCAGAAATATCTGCTGGGCCAGAAGCATTTAGATAAATGAGATTCCTTCGACTCCGTTTCCCAAAAACCCTGCCTTGTGTATCACCGCCTTTACAGAAGAGAGAGGAAGCCAAGTGAGTGAGGTAATGCTGGTTTTGGACTACGTTCCCATTATGATCCAGCTACTGGAACAGAAATCTGAATGGGATTGGTAAATTACCTAAAGACTGACATAAGCATTGGCAACACTGTTTTTTGTAGTTTTTTTTTTTGTTTGTTTGTTTTTTTTAAATAACCTTTTAAAGTTAGTTTTTCAAGAAACACAAATGATACATAAAAATATATAAACATACATACAACAAGTTAAAAAAATGAAAAGAGCAATGAATAATTAAAAATTATTGGGAAAAATCTTTTAAAATGATCAATGAAGTAAAACACAAATAAAACAAGAACAATAGGGCCCTTCTCCCTTGGAGGGCTCGGGCCCTAATAAAAATGCTAGAAAAATACACAAATAAAAAATAAAACATGTTTCTCCTGTATCTATTCATCACCAATGTCCATCTTCATCCCACAGTCCAGTCAACATACACAGAAGTTCGCTAGACTTCAGTCCTGCCCTAAATAAAGGAACTTAATGATCTCCATATTCACTCTGCTGACCCAGTATACTCTCCAAGTTTTTATGTTCAAGGTCATTGATAAAAAAAAACCCCAATGCTTATTAGAATAGCTCCTGTTTTCCCTTAATAGAACAAGCACTTTCTTCTATAAGGAGATACATGTTGACAGTTTTTTTTTTTAGTCATTTACCCATTTACAACAGAGTTTGATTGAGTTGTGCATTAAATCAAACAAGTATCCCCCAAATGATTTTGAGAAAATGAGTTTGGTCCATTCTCAACCATAAAATCATTGCAAATGTACCTACACAGATCACATTTTGGCATTTTAGCAATTACACATTATGATAAATTTGATCTATTTAAACACTACTGCACAGAATGATGAGCATTTTTCAACATCTAGCTCCCTCACATGGACAAGTAAGGAATTTTTTTCCTGTGTAAATGTAAACAGACACAGTACAGCTGATATCATGAGGGATTTCACATCTCTAAAGATACGAGCCATTGCCTGACATGTTTGCAGTGATGAAATGTGGCTTCTAACTAATTAATGAACCATTTTTTTTTTAATTCACAAGCTCCCTCTTTTTTTTTTTTTTTTACAAAGGGACATCAGGGACTAAAACGATTCATTTCATCTTAACCAACTCCTCTAAATTTGGTGTGCAATGACAGAATAGAAAAGATAATCTGACATATGAAGGATACTGTGGCTGTAATGCTGCAAGGGGATGATTACATTATGGTGCTACAAAATGCAGTGAGGACCTAACAAGAGAGCATCTGAGAAAGCAATAACGCCTGCTCTTTCTGTGAGGAGGAATCTGGAGAGCAAGAGAGCAAACAAAAAGAAAGTAAAACGCTGATTCATGACAGGCAGGTCCCCTCCTTTCAGCTGCAACCGGAGAGAGATTTGCTCTTCCTGGGAACACCATCTGAGGCTGAATAGGATTATTAAAATCACATCTGAGGCTGATCTTATTTTCTCGAGTCATGCTAGGCCCCTCTCTTCTGAGAAAGCATCACTGAAACAAGGACTGGCTGATGCACACAGCAGAAATTTCAGTGTGAGTGAGTGTTTTGCATTTACAAGTGTTGATTGGGGATTGTTTGTCCACTGATATGACTCAGGGCTGCGTCTGTTCAAATCAGTCTGATGTGTTAACACCGACAGGCGGTGATTTGCTTAAACACTGGCAGAGAGTGGATTTATGTTAACATTGATGATTTTGTTATTTTGGATTCAGTAACAATATCAGTTAAAGCTGCACTAGACAAGATTTTTATGTAAAAAAAAAAAAAATACACCCATCTTATCTTCAATCACAACTGATATGAGAAACCCCCTGACTAACTGAGATGTTGGATCCTACACTGCTTTTCCAAATTAAATTCTAGTGTCACTGCTGCACCCACAGGAAGTGACAAACTGACATTTCAGGGTGAAAAACAAATAGTTTGAGAAGTGGCGGTGAGTAAGCGATCCGTGCACAGAAATCTGGACTCACCAGTGTCAGCTCTCCCTCCTCTCTCTTGTCCCTTTGCTGTGAATGCTGTGTTCATGTGAAGTGGCGACTGGGAAGTTTCCAGCTCAGAGCGTCTTACATCCCACCTCAGTCCGTTCAAGTTGGCTGAGGTCAGAGCAAAATGGACGCAAAATGGCATTTTTATAAATCAGTGCCGGTACACAAGTGCATGTTACAAGATTAGTCAATGGAAAGGAAGCACACTGAGATGCCATGCTTATTTTACCATTAGCCTATAGAGCGCCTTATGCTTCCAATTATGAATTTTCTGCTATTTTTTTTTTTTTTTTATCAAATGCATGACTTAAATGCTTATTCAGTAGTTACTAACTGTCACCATGGAGCTTATTTTGGTTGTAAGACATCACACAGCTACATCTCAAATATATCACTGCTCTCAGAAAGTTTCTGAGTAACAATTACGAGACTGAGGCTCATGTGGATTTAACTTGTTGGAAATCAGAAACGTCCCAATTCCCACTTTTCATAAACACAGCAAAAGCATCACAAACTGGCTGTGGCAGTCTCCTGATGCCACATTACAGGACTTCTGTGTAATAAAGTTATTATTATTTTTTATTTTTGAAACCAGTTACCCCTTGCTGCCTTTTGGAACCACCACCAGGTAAAACTGCTCATGCTGTTTGATGATTTCTTTCCCGGCAGGAAATGTTATGCACTATGTGATTGTTGAGCCACGATGAAACTGTAAGGCCCTCAGTCTGCAGCTGCAGCCACGTTACCGGACGCCGCCTCTGCAGGGAGTCGACCTCAAGCCGATCCCTCCGGCATGAGACACGACCTCAAAGTGTCTGATGAAACTCTTTGATCTGCAGCTTCTCCTCAGCTTGGTTAACACTTCAGGACAAAAGAGGCCTGGCAACCATGCACTCATCAGCTCTGGGACTCCCACCCACCCCCATTCTTTCAGTACATTATGCATACATTTTTACAAAAGTCATCACTTAAAAATGAGTATCTGGCCAAAGTATCTCCAAAGATCCAGTCGGTAAAGGTTATAGGCCTACAATTTTGTCACATAAATATCATAACCATTCTTCTCACAGTTTGCTAAATTTTGGGGTTTAAATAATTTTTTGGAAGATGATAGACTTTCCGTTTGACTATGAAAGTACTGAAATTGTGTCTCTGATCTTGTGTTATATCTACTTAATTTTTGTCTACAGTTTGAGCTGATGGTGGAGTTAGGGCTTTTGGAAGTGTGGATGATGTTGGACTAAAAACACTGTTTTGAAAGTCACGATTCAGTTTGTATGGGGGATGAGGCTGGAATGAGAAATCAGTGTTGTTAAAATATACTGAGGGTATTTCAATTGTAAGCGTGAACGACTTGCAAAGGGCTTGTGCTAATTTATCTGACACTGTAAGTATAAATCAGCAGTTTTAAGTTCATCCAAAATGGTCACTACAAAGTGTGTGTGTGTTTTATGTTGGTTTTTTTTCCCTAATAAGTGTGGTTTCCATCCATCTGTGAGATGAAAGCGGGTGTGCGTGCAGGTCAAGCCGATTTTGACACTTGGACAATCATATCTGCAATCTTTCAGACGATACTGACATCATGGCATCTTCTTTGTGATTAAAGTAATCTATATATAATGGATGACTATGTAATCTGAATTGTCAAACACTGGATTCTGCCTGAGATTACAAATAAACTTGGATAAACACTAATTAAGGGCTACTTTCTTTTTTTTTTTTTTTTTTTTTTAATTTAATCTACCCATACTATTCATAGTTTACTAGATTTAAATTCAACATTGACATATATATTTCCATTACAATATGAAGGTCCAATAATAAGCCCTAGGAGGCATATTTGTGTAGATTGTACCTTAAGGGAACAAAAAATGGACTATAGCTCATTTCCACTATAAAGAGCCGTGCCGTGAAGGGCCTGTTTGGCCTTGGAGTGTTTCCATTGCTTATGGTACCAGCGGGCCGGCGTCATAGAATTAGAGAGGCGCGCTCGTTGCCAAGGAGTTGTTATAGTAACAAGAGGAGCTGTCAGTTGTTAGCCTACATTAGCTTTTTGCTACTTTTTTTTAATGGACAAAATCTTGTTTGAATAAAAAAGCCACCGGCCAGCAGCAGGTGGGCTGGCCGCGGCACCGGTCGGCGTCAGGCGGGTCGGATGCTCTGCCTTCTGCGCTTAGTGGTCACATTTCTATTTCCTTTTGTAAGAAAAATGTAAACTAGGCTACACAACAGAAAAACCCAACAAAAAACTCAGCAAGCAAATCAATTTCTTCCATAATCTCTCCAGAAACTAATGTTTGTAAATAATAGCCTACTGGCTGAAGGTTTAATGGTTGACACTTGTCACTTGTCAGTTTGTAGCAGCCTGGTTAACTGACATTCTAATGGACCAATCACGAAGGAGATCATATTTAGGCCCGCCTCCGTGGCCCGTTCTAATCGGGCCAGCACCAGATGTCAAACCAGGCTGAAATCTTTCATGGTTGGTTCCCGGAACCAAGCGAGCTGGTGTAGTGGGAATGAATGCGGAACCGTGAATTTCACGGCACGGCGCGGCACGGTACTATAGTGGAAAAACGCCACTACTGTACCCATATTTTTAACAGTGTAACAATTCCTCGCACTATAACGTGACATTAATGTGCAAAACTATGTAACATCTAGTTACCATGTAACAGTAACACCATAATATAAACCATAACAACATGTGTCACAATATTTTAACGAATTTACATGAAGTATCCGTGTGCGAGTTAATGACACCTCAAACATTTACTGAACATTAGCCAACACAGACGAGACTCTGTTAAAAAGACGCTACTTAAAAAAACAAACAAACAAACAAACAAACAAACAAACAAAAAACAACCTTTTAATTAAAATGTGATGAATTGTCTAACTTGGAATAACTGCTCTATCCTGTGAAAGCTAAAGTCTCTTTTTCTTGTTTCTAAATTTCAACGGGTTGTACATGCGTATGCTATCACTAATCTATTATACTGTAATATACCATATACCTACAGCTGTTATGTGTTGTATTTTAATTAAATTATAAATCAGTGGTCGGTACAGGTGAATGTTGACTTTTCTGACGAAGAACTCTCACTCTCGCCTACTTCCGTCAGCCTTTGTGGAAAAATACGGACACGTATTTTTTTCCATCCACAAATAAAAATACATGAGGAATATTTGTCTGAGCGACATATTTGGACTAATGTTTGATCTCAGCAGCGTTGCGGCGTGTTGAACTCGGACAGTCATTCAGTAGATTTTTTTTTTAAGTTGATTTTTTATTGTCCTCTGATTTGAGGACATCATAGGATGAAATAGATATATACACATTTTAAAAACAGACCTATCTTGTTTAAACTGCCCCAGTGTCATAATAATACAGAATAATAATGAATAATAACATTTCGGCTGACTGAATTTATAGAAAGTGATAATTTTTGCCTACAGTGCAGCTAACATCGCTTCTCATTCGTTTGCAATATCTGGACCCGAGTGACACCTCTTCTTGCCTTCTGGATCTCTGTTCATGTAAACTTCCTGGATGGGCAGCTCTTGCTAGCTAGCCAGCTAGCTATCTAGCTAGCTAGCGTTTGCTTGGTCTTAAATTATCGGGCTGAATTAAACAACTAAAATCATATGACTGTTATCAACGTAGTCTGGGCGTCTAAGTGTCTTAAAACACCAGTGTCTTTAGGTGCCGGCGGGGAGTAAAGTAAAGTGACAGCTGCCAGCGTTACAGCAGTTTAGCAGCAAACATGATGGCGTCCAGTTACAACGCGAAAGACGAGGATGGACACATCACCGTCTCCGGGCCCGGCGGAGGGACCTTGAAGAACAAGAAGCCCGACAACACTGCGTTCAAACAGCAGAGACTCCCCGCATGGCAGCCCATCCTCACAGCCGGCACCGTGCTCCCTGCCTTTTTCATCATCGGGCTGATCTTCATTCCCATCGGCATCGGCCTGTACGTCACCTCCAACAACATCAAGGAGCTGGAGGTACCGTCATGATCACTTGGCAGAGATATCCATCACTTTAAGCTGAAATTAGAGCTGCATCATGGAGCAGATGGATGCCGAAATCACCACAGAGTTGCACTTGTTTCATAAAACCCTCTTATTTCGTATTGCATCCCATATTTATGTTTGTTAATGAAGTGGAGAAATAAAAGTGACGCATTTTTGAATGGAGTTTGGTGTGAGCTGTATTGATAGATACACTACTCACAAAAAGTTAGGGATATTTGGCTTTTGGGTGAAATTTATGGAAAATGTAAAAAGTTCACGCTACAGTGATATTATATCATGAAAGTAGGGCATTTAAGTAGAAGCATCCACTGGTGATTTCCTCATCTCAAACAATTTCTTGAAACAAAAGCCAACAACAGTGGTGGGTATACCACAACAAAAAATGTCAATGTCTCAATAACTTGTCATGTGCCCTTGAGCATCAATTACAGCTTGACAACGACGTCTCATGCTGTTCACAAGTCGACTTATTGTCTGCTGAGGCATGGCATCCCACTCTTCTTGAAGGGCGGCCCTCAGGTCATTGAGGTTCTGGGGTACAGAGCTCCGAGCCTCTACACGGCGACTCAGCTGATCCCATAGGTTTTCTATGGGATGCAGGTCTGGAGAAAGTGCAGGCCACTCCATTTGAGGTACCCCAGTCTCCAGCAGCCGTTCCCTAATGATACGACCTCGATGAGCTGGAGCATAAAACACCTGATGTGAATTTTGCCGTTAAACTCCTTGTTAGAGAACAGCAACTTGTGCAAAAAGTACTGAAACATTGAACAGTTGGACATGTGCATTCAAAAGTTTACAGAAGGTCACATTAAGTTCACCTGGAAAGGTTATAATGCATTTTAGATTCATCCTGAAATTTCACCCGAAAGCCGAATATCCCTAACTTTTTGTGAGTAGTGTAGATAGATAGATAGATAGATAGATACTTTATTCATCCCGCAGGAAATTTGCAGTTTTTCAGCAGTATCCACAGATTACAGATTAAATAAAATAAAAAAGATAAAAAAAATAAAAAATAAAAATAAAAATAAAGAATAAGATCTAAGTACAACCCAGTGTGCAAAAAGCAATGTGCAACAAAAAAAAAACAAAAAAAAGTGTGCATGGGTGTATAAAATGTGCATAGAGGTAGGTCAATGTGCAAATTTAGAAGAAATATACAGTATACACATGATAAATAGCAGTAAGCAATATAAACACTATAAACAAGGATTATAAAAAAATAGAAATATGAACAATTTAAACTTTATTGTGGCCTGTCTTACAGTATATACATTGTTTCCTGGAGAGAGAAGAGGCCAGTGTCAATGTGTTTTTTTTTTTTTTTTTTTTTTTTTTAATTTCTTTTTCACCTCACGACTTATATTGTTTACATAATGCAAGTTATAGTGGATGATAGTGAAGGGCAGCCACTCACGTCTACCTCACCTCGTCACAGATTGACTACACCGGGGTTGACATGTCCAGTCCCTGCTTCAATTGCTCCCAGAACTTCAGCTGGAACAGCACAAGGCCTTGTACCTGCACTATACCCTTCTACCTGGAGCAGGCGTTTGAGGTAATACATGTGCTGTCACCTTATGTAAAACATTTGAGACATACACACACACACACTCGCTTTTGATCGCTTTGTATTGAGACTCTCCTGTGTTAACCCAACAGAGCAATGTCTTCATGTACTACGGCCTGTCCAACTTCTACCAAAACCACCGGCGTTACGTCAAGTCGAGAGACGACAGCCAGCTGAATGGAGACATTGAAGCCCTCCTGGTATGTGCCGCTGAAACAAGAGCTCTCTTTTAATGCTAGACTCAGCACACAGAGTCCCATTGACGTTGCAGTATCACCGTGTTAAATTGTGATACTGCAGTTCACGAGCTGTTGATTTTATATGAGAACCATTTTTTTAAAATCTTATTTGGAACGATTCAGTTTGATTCAAGTTTATAAATCATGATTCATGATTGGAATGGAAATTGAAATTCGATTTCTACGGCTCAGACTCAAATCAGTGAAAAACAGTCGATGCCAAAGTCAGAGCAATTCTTTCTATTGACGTCTCTAAGGAGGTCAGATTGGCAAAATTTAAAATTGGTACATGCTACTTCAAGATATATTAATCAGTAAATCAATAGTTCTAACAATCTAACAATTGATGAGTTTTGGCTTTTTTCTGTTTAGGAGGCAGTTTGGACTTTGCCCTTCAGTTTTGAGTTGTCTCTCTGTGAGTGGAGAAATGTTCAGACCCAACACCGTTAATTTATTCCATCAATAGGGTGAATTAAAAGGTGACTCAGCTTTGCAGGGGTTCTCTGTCACAGCCCAGCTTTGTGATTTCGGCTGATGAGATGAGTTCATTTTGACACCAAAATCTTGCTTAATACAGCTTTAAGTGCAATATTTTGCCATTGATTTGACTTGCTCAGTTGAAGAAAAAATATGTCTCTGCCTCTCTTTCTTCTCCTGATCTTTCCCAGAACCCCAGCAAGGAGTGCGAGCCATATGCAAGGAATGAAAATAAGCCAATTGCACCATGTGGAGCCATCGCCAACAGCATGTTCAATGGTGAGAGGGTTTCCTGTTGTTGCAGACTAAATCTGTACATCTAAAAGTTACACAGTTGTAGGGATGGGACACTGTGTCAGATTTCCGTGCGCCGTAGTAAATGTGACTGAGTGTGTTGTTAGGTAGAAAAAAAAATAATTGTTGTATTGGCCACATTTCCAAGTTTCATTAGCTTTGGAAATTCAGGTTTTTCCAATTTGTAATTACAACACTTTTTACGTTTTTTACATTCTAGCAAGACAGTCTCATTGAGGATCTGTGTCTCAGAAATCAACATAATTCTATACAGTCTTTTTTTTTTTTTTTTAGATTTATTTTATTTATTGAGTTTGTATCTGTGACATTGTATCTTGGTTGTATCCAGCATCACATATCGATTTGTATCATGAGATAAGCGCATCGTCCTATCTTAACTCTGCGTCATCTCCCCTCTGGCAGACACGTTGGAGCTTTTTTACATCGACCCAAACGGCACGAAGATCCAGATTCCCCTGATGAAGAAGGGCATCGCCTGGTGGACAGACAAGCACGTGAAGTTCAGAAACCCGGGAGGAAACAACCCAAACCTCACCGCTGTGTTCCAAGGTAGCAAGCATTTTATTTGCAAAACTGAACACACTTTTGTGTGTGTTAGTGGCCTTGGTGCAAAGATAAACTGAGAACTTGCATAGGAGCACACTAATTTTTTGGGTAAGACATATTAGATAGCTAATGCCAAGATACTCGTCAAAAATTATTCATCTTAACAAGTCATTTAGTCTCATATTCATATTCTCATATTCATGTTCAGTGTTAAAATGAGACTGTGAGCATTCACGCAGCGAGCTCATGGCAACTACACACCACTGACTGTCATTTTGCCTTTTTACTGTTTTTTTTTTTTTTCTCACTGATTTAAACCAGGCACGACCAAGCCGGTCAACTGGCGCAAGCCCGTCTACGAGCTGGATACCGACTCGGAGAATAACGG
The DNA here is from genome assembly GCF_902150065.1 of Myripristis murdjan. Classification (NCBI taxonomy): domain Eukaryota; kingdom Metazoa; phylum Chordata; class Actinopteri; order Holocentriformes; family Holocentridae; genus Myripristis; species Myripristis murdjan. Next base: position 7,682,058 of record NC_044003.1, read on the forward strand.
CTTCATCAACGAGGACTTCATCGTGTGGATGAGAACCGCCGCGCTGCCGACTTTCCGCAAACTCTACCGCATCATCCAGAAGAAGAACAGCATGATACCAACGCTTCCCCGGGGAAACTACACCCTGGAAGTCGTCTACAGTATCCTTTTCACCTTACAGTGTAAATGCTATTTATTTAATGACAGAAGAGAAAATAGAGCAAAAATCTAGAGCTGCAGTGATTGGCTGAATCATCGATTAGTTGCAAACTATTAAACTAATCATCAACTATTTTGATAATCAGTAAATCATTTTGAGGCGTTTTTAAGCAGAAAATTTCCTAATTGTCTGATTCCAGCTTCTCAAATGTGAATATTTTGTTTTCTTTAGTTATTTATGACAGTAAAGTAAATATTTTTGGGTTGTAGGCTGTTGGTTGGGACAGAGCAAGATATTTGAGGACGTGATCAATATTTTTACCATTTTCTGACATTTTACGGAGCAAACAGCTGATCGATTAACTGAGAAAGTAATCAACAGATTAATCGATAATCAAAATAATTGTTAGTTGCAGCTCCACAAAAACTCAACTGATGAATGTGTGCTGGCTACAGTCTCTTGGAAATAATGAATAAAACCCAGAGGAATGTTGGCACTCATGGACTGGATTAAAACATGCGCTGAAAAAAAAAAATCAAGAAAGCTTTCGTTCAGACAATGCAAAAAAAAAAAAAAATCTGCCAGTGGGAGGAGATAATCCCTCTTGTTTCCAGTGCAGTTTCACTTGTTTGAGGAAGGTTTCTGGGATCAAGTATAAATGTGTTGAATCAAGGCAGAATATGGCAGATCAGACCACTAGGATCAATTAAAATGACACTTGATTGAGGAAACTTCTGGAACAAAGTGGGATTAACTCATCCCAATGGCAGATTACTCTACCTTGTGTGTAGAAAACCTTTTAATCTAAACTTAACCTAAAGTAAACTTTTAAAGTACTGAAACATTTGTCTGTTGCAGCGCTCAAATTTACAAAAGAGTTGGCTACATGTTTTTAGGTGACATGTCCACCGTAACCAAAGCTGTCAGCTGTTCTCATCCTTGACGAGGTGAACCCCAGATTACCCGGTCGGCAGCTTCGAGGGCCGGAAGCGCATGATCCTGAGCACCATTTCCTGGATGGGAGGCAAGAACCCGTTCCTGGGCATCGCCTACATCACGGTGGGCTCCATCTGCTTCTTCCTGGGCGTCGTCCTGCTGATCATCCACCACAAATACGGCAACCGCAACAACAGCGCTGACATCACCAACTAAGACGTCCGCCGCGTTCCCGCTTGGCCCTGCTGCGGCCGCGAGGCATCCGCTGGCCACATCGGTCGACACGTTTTCCACATTCAACAGCCGCTGTCGCTTTTAGAGCTTCGGGAATGCCCTAGAGCGCCCGACGAGGGTCTTTGACCGAAACGTTGCACGTACAGTAAATATTAAGCATGTGAACACAGTGCGTGGGTCATGCATTCGATGTTTTTTTTTTTTAAGGTTTAAGAAAGTAAAATTATCTCTAGACGCCGGGCGGTGACTTGCCAAAGTGACTTGTAAAAGTAGCCAAACTTGCCAGCAACAGTCAGCATTTATCATCATTTCATCTGCCGAGTAACTGGATGTCAGCCAGTTCATTTAGGCCTGCATAGTTCAGTAAGGTGTTGAGAATTTTATTAAAGCCCCAGGTGTAGAAAACAGACTTTCAGTGGCTCTCGACAGTAAAAACAAGTCGGAAACATTCAGATAAAATCACAAAAAAACTAATCGATAAATAAGAGTCATGATAAATTACACTTTTATTGTCCTGAACCCTCCTCCTGAGGGAAGGGGGAGGCTGAACAGTGTGTGTCCTGGGTGGGTGCGATCTTTTAAAATACCACTGGCTTTTCTGTGGAGCCGGCCAGTGTGTATATGTCACCGAGAGGGAGGTTAAGTAGTCTTAGTCACCTTCTCTGCCGTCCTCACCACCCGCTGCAGGTCCTTTCTGTGCAGCTAACAAACCACAGCGTGCAGCAGTAAGTCAGGAGGCTCTCGATGGCGGTGGCCCGGTAGAAATGAATCAACAAGCCTGAGAAAGAAGAGCCTCCGCTGGGCCTTCCCCACCTGATGGGAGATGTTTCTAGGCCAGGTGAGGTCAGCCGAAATGTGGACTCCCAGGTATTTGATGCAGCCCGCCCTCCCTACCTCCTCTCCACGTGTGCAGAATGCCCCACCCGCCTTGATCTCCTGTAGCCTGTTATCAGTCCCTTTGACTTTGTTGTGTTTAATGGGAACGCCATCGTGCCAGATGTTGGATCTCCCTCCTGTAGTCTGACTTGTTGTCATCAGTCTTCACATATGATGTACACAATGCTGTAGCAGGCATTGTGTACATCATATGTGAAGAGGGAGTAGAGGAAAGTTGTTTTCGAACCAGTTTGTGGGGGATTATTGTGTCGAATGCAGAACTGGAATCGACAAACAGCATCCTTCCCTATGTGTTGCTGTGATCCAGGCTGCGTGGAGAGCTGTTATCACCGCATCATGTGTCTGTCTGTTTGTCCGATATGCAAACCGGTGTGGATCGACAGCTTTCATGTGTGAGAGAACTCGTCGTGAAACATTTTGTCGGGGCTTGGCGATGCTCATCCAGGCGGTGGTTTCCTTGGGAACAGGGTCGATGGCGGTCGCTTTAAGGCGTGTGGGAACGACGGCATGTGGTCTGCACGGGCCTTAAGGATCCGTCCGGAAACCCCATCCGCTCCTGCCTTTTTCCTGATGTTAACTCTGTGCAGGACGGATCTGACCTGGTGGTGTTGGACCTCTGTCGTTTGGTCCGTCTCTGGTCGTGCAAAATTTCGGGAAATGTACAAAAATTCTGCACGTTTTATGTTGTGATGTTTAGTTGACAGTCACATTGCGCCAACGCCAAGCAAAACCTTCAAATCCAGTCGAGAGATTAAATTCTGGGTTAAATTCTGGTTAATTTGGGGACGTTTCCAGATTTCCCGCTGTCCCATGTCCCATGTCCGATGTCTGGCAAGTGGCTGCAGTAAAGCTGAACTGGAACGTGGCCATTGTTCGCCGAGAGTTGCATGCTGGTGGCGATTTGGATGTGATCAACAAAACTGGTGGATCAGCTCATCCTTGTGCCTCGCTTTGTACGTATGCCTTTAAAAAAAAAAAAAAAAGATAAATAAAATAAAAACAAGCTGTTGTTGAGTCGTGGCACTGTAAAACGTGCTGAGCGGGTTTGCAAGTTCTGTGTTTTGGAGGACAAACATGAGTGTGTGGGAGCTGTAATAGCATGTTTTTATCGTGCTTTTAATTGTATTTATTTTGGAGTTTGTTTTTTTTTTTTTTTTTTTTTTAGATGTTTCATGCCTTCTGCAGCCAGTATTTGCCTACAAGACCTCAAAGTTTTCAGATATAAAGTTGGCTTAAAGGCTTTTGTCTAGGCTTGAGTAACTTGAAAATATATGCAATTTTAAAATGTCTACTTAATTCCAGAAAAGAATTGATACAGCACCGCTGGTTTAGTCATCGTAGTTTACATTGAGTACAGATAAAGCTCGATATTCTAATATGTTCATGGCTATTGAATTAACAGTGCAATATGGTTCATTACATGTAGTTTGTCTGTTTTTGTCACAAAGTGGATTTCAGGTCCATTTCCACTGCAGAGTGTTAATTTAACATGCACAAGTAGTTTTCTCTAACTTCTACCTGATGTTAACTTTCTGCCTTTACTGTTATTTGTCGCCGTGTTTGTTACATATTTCACCAGCAGTTTGTTACATATTTGTTGCATGGTGAAATGTAAAAAATAAGTCTTTTCTTTTATTACAGTCACTTCAGTTTACTTATTACTAAATGGCGATTTAAAATTGCACTGATACATTTGTTTTGTATATCACTGCTTCAGAGAGAATATTTGTCATAGTTGAAAAATTAAAACAGCCTATCTGTCTGTCTGCTGTGGTTGCGTGTGTGTGTTTTGTTTTTTTCTCGCTTTGGGGAAAATGCTCATGATGGTATGACGTGCACATCTGCTTTCATGCGGTGTGTGTGTGGCAGTGCAGAGCGGTGCCACGGCCAAAGTGCTCTGGCACAGCCGAACGAGTTATGAATATGAACAAAAGGTGCCGGACGCACCGGGACACAGGCATCACTGGAAGGTGCAGGGAACATCGATCGGTCAATGTTGATCAAATAAATTTACACACACACACACACACACTCACACACAGTGACAGATGAACAAATTCAGTGCTAAATCAACAACAACAACATGTTTTCATATGGGTCAGTTGCATTCAAGGCTATTGTAGTTGACTATATGAACTCAAACTGGGGAAAAAAATATCTTAGTAAAATGAAATACAAATAAAAACTGGATTTATGAAAAAAACAAAAAACTGAAACAATCTTCTGTACAGAAAATGTCTTTAGTTGTAGTCTTTGTCAGTTTGGAATACCTATTCTGAATTTTGCCCCTGACAAACACTATACTATATTATATTGTGGGGGGCATAATATAGTGGAGAAAAAAAGAAAAAAAAGAAACATTTTTAAACAAAAACTAAACTGAAACGAGCAAACCCACTCTGGAAACTAACTGAAATTTTACTGAATTGAAAGCACAAATTAAAAAAAAGAAATGAATATAAAAAACTCATGAAAAAAATGCAAAACTATAATAACTGCAAGATAGCCAGAGTAGTTTGTCTATTTTTAGGTACAGTGCTATGAAGACCCTGCCCTGTAGGGGGCAGCGAGTGGCCTGAGACGACGCTAATCTGTGAATTCACGTACAGAAGAAGAAACAGGCGGAAGAAAGCGGAAGCGAAGTTTTCCGGTGTCCTTGTGCGGCGGTTAGATTTGCCCGGACAGCGAGGATGTACAGGCACATACTTGTAAGATAAGCTGCTAATATTTAATTTAATTTATCCTCGTTGTTGGCGTGAATGTCCGTTTTGAGTTGCGCTTGAGGACCGAGCCGTTGTGAACCGTTAGGGGTCACAGGCAGGACGTCGCTCCACAGATAGACGCTTAAACGGGCTAGCTTTAGCTTGGCTGTGACGCTAGCCGGATTTAAATATTAACGCTTCCACTCAGCCGGCTAATTAGCACTGAATTAACTCAAAAGGGCCTCGTTAATTCTCTATCCTGTGTGTTAAGATGTGTTTTCCCTCTCCCTGCTGTTCGCCAGGCGCTCCAGCAGGTGTCGCGGCGGAGCATCTCCAGCGCCGCCCGCCGCCGGCTCGAGAACAAAGTCCCGGAGAAACAGAGGGCGTTTCAGGTAAAGCGGCGCGGAGGAGGAGGAGAGAAAATAGTCCCCAGGTCCCCCACAGGAGGAGACCACGTCCTGTCACCCGGTGTCTGACTAACTGAGGGAGGAAATGGAGCCTGACCTACATTTCCACTGCACATCTGAACACACTGAAGTCTCAGAGCTTAGCGAAATGAGGATTAGTGGAACTGTAATTTCATTATTCCAGTGAGAGAGAGACTTTTTCAGTCATTGTTTTCACCCCCACAGTCCTCCTGTATTCCAATTTGAATCAGAAACACCATACATGTCCTCATATGTACACTACTCACAAAAAGTTAGGGATATTCGGCTTTCGGGTGAAATTTCAGGATGAACATAAAATGCATTCTAACCTTTCCAGGTGAACTTAATGTGACCTTCTGTAAACTTTTGAATGCACATGTCCAACTGTTCAGTGTTTCAGTACTTTTTGCACAAGTTGCTGTTCTCTAACTAGGAGTTTAACAGCAAAATTCACATCAGGTGTTTGATGCTCCAGCTCATCGAGGTCGTATCATTAGGGAACGGCTGCTGGAGACTGGGGTACCTCAGATGGAGTGGCCTGCACTTTCTCCAGACCTGCATCCCATAGAAAACCTATGGGATCAGCTGAGTGGCCGTGTAGAGGCTCGGAGCTCTGTACCCCAGAACCTCAATGTCCTGAGGGCCGCCCTTCAAGAAGAGTGGGATGCCATGCCTCAGCAGACAATAAGTCGACTTGTGAACAGCATGAGACGTCGTTGTCAAGCTGTAATTGATGCTCAAGGGCACATGACAAGTTATTGACACTGACATTTTTTGTTGTGGTATATCCACCACTGTTGTTGGCTTTTGTTTCAAGAAATTGTTTGAGATGAGGAAATCACCAGTGTATGCTTCTACTTAAATGCCCTACTTTCATGATATAATATCAATATATCATGAACTTTTTCCATTTTCCATAAATTTCACCCAAAAGCCAAATATCCCTAACTTTTTGTGAGTAGTGTATTTATGCTGCCGTCTGGGATAGAGTTTCATAAAATGGTGAAGGATGGGAATCAGCACACACCCCTCATAAGGTGCGATTCATGATATTTGGGTGCCGATTCCATATTTATATGTAGTTCTGTATGTATTGCTGTTTGATGTGATGACCTGGTTGTTTTGCATATATTTTTAAACACCAGGCTAGAGCTGCAACAGTGAGAATCATTTAGTTGATTGACATGAAATTAGTCAATCATAATTTGATAATGAATCATTTAGGTCATTTATTAAATGAACATGCCTTTTGTTGGTTGTAGCTTCACAAGTAAGCACTATTAGAATCACTTGTTTTTATCAGTTTAATATTATACAGTGAGTAAAATCAGCTTCTGCACACCTGAGTTGTCTGTATGCACGAAGTTAGGAACAAAAATAGATTAAAAAAATGAAAATAAATGCCACTGATCAGACTGTATGAACAATATGAAGACAGTTCTCTCTGATAGGCATTTGTCATTAGTCTTAACATGTAATTTGATAGATGAAATGACTAATTGAAAAAAAAAAATAGTTGAAAGATGAACTGGCAGTCAGAATATTTGTCAGTTGCAGCCTGAATTTTACATCCTGAGACAGTCATCATGAGCCTGTCAGTCAAATTTATTTTGAGCTTTTGACATTTATTGCAACCTAGAAACCGAGCAGGAAAAATGAAGCGTGCCGTGTTTTTTCCTGGGTAAACTGAAACTGATATGAGCAACATGGACTGCAGGATGGTCGTATTACCACAAAACTTGACTTTAATACAGCACATAATTCAGTCTAATTCAGCTTTATCTTCTAAAAGATTAAAGCCAAAGGTCCTCCAGATTTTTTATTTAAAGTGTGGAGGAGCAGCATCAAGCTGTTTTTTTTTTTTTTTTTTTTGGCTAAGTCTGTCTGTATGATCAGAGCACTCCACCATCTGTTGCGTTTGAAGAGGCAGTGTTGTTCCACTTTGAATTAAATAAAAAAATATGTCTATCATATGGGCAGCATATCAGTTTAGGGTCAACATAATCATATAAAAATTGAACATATGTCACTGAATCAATTTTTTTTTCCACCCCTGTAAAATAGAGCCTGACAGCCCTTAACAGTACACCGTATACAAACCTCTGTATTATATGATCATAACTCAAACTGAACGGTCCACCTTGCCATTTTTATAGCACTGGATGAAGCCTGAACCTCAGTTACTGTCATTCTGACTTCCAAGATAAGTGGTCGACATCTAACCGGGTGGATTACTAATGCTGCACGTTGTGTGTCTGACTCAGAGTGCATTAACTCTCAAGCATTCAGTTCAGCTTGTGGTGAAAACAGCTTGATTCCTTGATCAGAGGAAACACTTTTTTTTGTTGCAGTAAAAGCTTGTGTGAGTGGTTGGTGGCCAGCGCAGGAAATGTGATCGTGATCATGACAAAACTCTAAGATTTAGCTTCTGCTTTCACCATTTAGCCAGTAAAATGACTCTTTTTATAAATGGAGATGTTGTGTATAAGTGGTGATCTGCTAAATTTGCATGTAGGCTACACAAACTAGTCATGTGGCTGTATTTTTTAATTATTTATTTTTTTAATGAAGAGTTGCATTGACCGAGTCCTGCATATAAGCTGAAGCCCTTAATGGACCAAATTGACTTTTTGGGAATTGGCTCACTGGCTAATTCACCCTTTAAGAAGTTGAGAGGTCTATCCTGACGATGCTAGCTGCCTATTGCAGATGTGTAATGTGTTTTTTGACAGGTTTACGGTTTTGTCTCACAATCCCAGCATTTTGGATTTAACACTTAACAACAAGTTTTAATATGTAAAAATACTGATAGTGTTCTGGTATCACACTGAAGCTGGATTTTACCAAAGTCTACAGAGAAAGCTGAACTATGGCCACTGACTGCTGTGAGACCGAAAGAAGAGTGCAGACAGTGCAGCCTTTTGGCCATCGGGGGCAGTGCTGAGCACCTGCTAAACAGAAGAATATCTCTCCTCACATTGTGCTTTTAGTTGAAATAAAACCAGAAATAGCGCCCATGCAGACTATTTCCAGTTTTATTTTAGATAAAAGCAAAATGTGAACTAAGTACCATAAATTTAACACTGGCCTCATTGAATTAATTAACTTGAGGACTATTCAGTTCTACATTTGGATCTTATAACAAAACAAATAAGTCAAAATGTTGAAGCATACTGTGCAGTGCTGCCTCTGTGGAAAAGCTATCACAAAGCTGTTCAACTCAGAGGTGTTGATGTCTGTCAGTGGTTGATCTGTCTCGTCTCTGAAAGTGAATCAGATCCATGTTTGTCCCGGCACCAGGGTGTCGTGCCGATTTTGAGTGAATAGATTTGATCATATGGGATCTTTGAAGTAACTGTAAAGTCTTGGAATTTGAGTTTTGTGTGAAAGTGGAGGGGTTTTGTTTCATCAGCGACAGACATGGATCAAACACCTGCTGTTCAGTTCAGTCCTCTTCCTTTTTAAAAAATTTGATCCAAGTAGCAGAAGTTGATCAAATCTAGCCTCAAATTTGATTTGTCACAGTGGTATTGAAGTAATATTTAAATGTATGTAATGTGATAACGCCAGTGTAACTATTACAGCCCTGATTTTTTTTTTCGCTACAGGAGGACAACGGGATGCCAGTTCACTTAAAAGGAGGCGGCAGCGATGCTCTGCTGTACAGAACAACGATGGCCCTCACCGTCCTGGGTAAGTATCCCCTCCTTTTACTGGATGTCCCCGCTCCCGTCTGCAGCCCTGACACACCCACACACCACCCACAAACTGTGATCAGTGTCTGATCAAACACACTGATTTCTGGTTTGAATTTGTGTCAAAAGGAGGTTGTTTTTTTTTTTTTTTTCATTTTGAAACAAATACAGCTGAGTATTTACATTGGCAAGGCCTTCATGATCCAGTGCATATCACCAAACATTGTCATGCATTGCAATGTATGTGTCATAACAGCACAAATGAAGTGCATTAAGGATACCCAGCGATGCATGGGGCTAAATAAGCGATACAGTATTGCAAAAAATAAACGATTATCAGTTGTATTGTTATATTTTGGCTCTGCCCTAAACGTAAATGACAAATCTGGCCAGAATGACATTTTCCAGGCACTGTCCAAGATTTTTACACAGCTGAAGGCATATGTCAGAGTTCATACATATGTCTGGAAATCCTCCAAAGGTATGGATAAAGAATTTGATTGTTTTCAGGTCTTCAAGTTTGGTAAAAGACAAAAGGTCTTGGAAAAGTATGGAGAAAAAAAATGCTGATAGGATACAGTGTGTAGCTTGTTTCCCTGCTGTAGCTCTTTCATCAGCAAGTCAAAGTGCCTTGGTGTCAAAGAGCTGTCGGTTCAGCCCAGCACCCGTAGCAGCCCTGTCTGAACATTTATCCTCATGTCACTAAATTCAGACCTGTTGTGCTTTGCTTGCAGGAGCTGGATATGTCGTGTATGAGCTGGTCATGGCAGCGTACCCCCAGAAGAAGGACTAGCTCCACTGCCACAGCTGTTTACCTACGTTTCAGAACCAGACCGGTGTGTGTGTGTGCTGGTTGTAAAAATTAAATCTGTCTGTGCCGGTTCAAATGTCCCCTGCCTCGGTGGGATTTAGATTTTATGTTCATGGGATCAATATTTATTTCTTGCACTCCGCTTACCTGAGGATCAATAAAAAAACATACCTCTCATGACAAAATCCTGTCGCAGATCCTTTTTGTTTTTCACTTTGTTGTGTAGAGTAACAGTTAAAGGTAGATACAGTCAGGGGAACCGATGGAGAAGAAGAGCTATCTTAAGTGGAAAGAGATAAACATGAAGGAATGGTTTACTGTGGGATGATGTACATACTATATATACATGGGTTATTTACTTATCTTAAACAGTAAACAAATCTTAATATCTGAAAAAGCTAGATATCTAGAATGTGGTTGTGGCATTGGACAGAGTCAAAAAAAAAAACTCTTGAAACAGTTAAAAGTAAAGTAAAAAGGTTTAAAAACAGTACGGTTTGTGATAAAGAGGAAACAAAATAAGGGTCTTTACCTGCGATAGTAGATAAAAGACTGGCAGTACTAGGCTGTAGTTTATTGTAATGTTCAGGATCTATGTGAAGTGACAAATATCAGCCAGTAGATGGCAGCATTGCAACATGAAGGCCCAAGGCATGTAATCACACAAAATACTACAGCATCCTTTTTTCTGAGAAGACAGTAGTGCGCAGGTTAATTAGGATCTAGCTGATAGTGTTATCCTCCTCCATTTTTCTAGTCATAATCTTTTCTTCACCCAGATAACAGCTCGTAACTCTGTACCTGTAATTAACAGTCCAGGAGGCTCCATTATTGGATTCACACAAGTTATTTTTTTTCTCAGCCCATCAAATAAGAGCATGAGATTCTGCAGTGAGTCTGCTTATGATTATATTGTAAATTAAAGCCTGTTCATTGGACTTCATTTGAATTATTGCCATTGGACCCCTTGTGGAAGTAATTTGTTTTTCCCCAAATCATGGAGCAATAGAGATCATTTCAGTTTAACATCTTCCCTGTAGCTCTTATATATATATATATATACACTACTCACAAAAAGTTAGGGATATTTGGCTTTTGGGTGAAATTTATGGAAAATGTAAAATGTTCACGCTACAGTGATATTATATCATGAAAGTAGGGCATTTAAGTAGAAGCATACACTGGTGATTTCCTCATCTCAAACAATTTCTTGAAACAAAAGCCAACAACAGTGGTGGATATACCACAACAAAAAATGTCAGTGTCAATAACTTGTCATGTGCCCTTGAGCATCAATTACAGCTTGACAACGACGTCTCATGCTGTTCACAAGTCGACTTATTGTCTGCTGAGGCATGGCATCCCACTCTTCTTGAAGGGCGGCCCTCAGGTCATTGAGGTTCTGGGGTACAGAGCTCCGAGCCTCTACACGGCGACTCAGCTGATCCCATAGGTTTTCTATGGGATTCAGGTCTGAGAAAGTGCAGGCCACTCCATTTGAGGTACCCCAGTCTCCAGCAGCCGTTCCCTAATGATACGACCTCGATGAGCTGGAGCATCAAACACCTGATGTGAATTTTGCCGTTAAACTCCTTGTTAGAGAACAGCAACTTGTGCAAAAAATACTGAAACATTGAACAGTTGGACATGTGCATTCAAAAGTTTACAGAAGGTCACATTAAGTTCACCTGTAAAGGTTATAATGCATTTTAGGTTCATCCTGAAATTTCACCCGAAAGCCGAATATCCCTAACTTTTTGTGAGTAGTGTATATATATATATATATATATATATATATGGGTTGAAATGATCTCTATTGCTCCATGATTTGGGGAAAAACAAATTATTATTAAATTATGTGGATCCCAGATTGAGACTGAGCAGAAAATACATCAATACATATTCGAACAATGCATTAACATATGTATGTATCAAAAACATGCTTTAGAAAAAAGATAATGCTTTATTTTTGTCTTTTACCACAGAAGACATATTCTAAGACCAAGGCATCTACTGATTGCTCACTTTTAAACCCTGAAGCAACATTTAGCCGAAGACAGCTGTCACCCAGTCTGGAAATGTCGAAAAATCTGGAATCTTGATAATTTATCTTACTGAGTAATTGCATCATGAAATATAATGCTTCTTGTGGTGAACAAGTGATGCTTGCACGTTCTTCTTCCTCTTCTTCCTCTTTTTCTTCTCTTTTTTCTTCTCCTTTGATAAAACACACGACTGATTTTGTTTGTACAAGTCTTTTATTCAGACCTGGCTGAGGTAGAAAAAAAAAAACATTGACCACATACACACACATATGTGAAGCTAATACAAACTGTCCAAATAGTAGAACAGATACAAAACAAGAGATGTGTGTACATCCAGGTGATTATGCAAAACCTTAAACAGCACAGAATTTACCACACAATATCGATTCAACATTGAGTTCAGATTTAGTATCCCCTCCTAATAACTGACACAGCCAAATTATGACAATAATTTGAAAGACACTACAAAGTCAATCACAGAGTAATGTTCAGTGTTCAGTTTGACTTTTATTATAAATGTTACAGTGAATATAAATGGATCTAACCCACAGTCTTGGAATACACCCCTCTTCTGGAAGGGAAAGGAAAGAGAAAGGGGCTTAGCCTTTAAAGTCCTGCTAATCCATAATCTCTTGCTACACTCCTTTCCCACTCCATCATTCACTCTTCAAACCCTGGCCTGCTCGGGCCGAGGTTTTAGGCTCTCGTTGCAGCGGCACTTGAATCTCATTGGATGTTGTTTTCTGTCATCAGAGGGCTGGCCGGCCTATGGGAGAGCAGGGGAGGAGGAGAAAACAAGTTTTAGTGCATGAGTGGATTATGTGGGGCAGCAGGCTGAGGAGTTTACCCAGGCACAGTCATGCAGAGTGGGGTAGGAGGCCTAATCCATACTGGATTAGACCAGGTGGCCAATCCAGGTGCAAGCGGTTGAGCTGATAACATACAACTGTGGGCTTCGGCTGTAGGTTTGAATTAGAGTTAAAGGCTGTTTAAAAAAGCTTATGCTGAGGCTGTCCAAACACTTGTTGAGAATAGCAAATCAGATAATTCTCCTGTCTTAATCTCTTGAAAAATGAAAACGTTCAGGGCCATAAACTTGAAAAGGTGCTACATGAAGGCTTAGACTGATAAATAAGTTGGTTTGACAATATATCAGGCTCTCAAAAGGATAGGTTTTGTAGTTTTTTAGTCCAGGCTGTATCAAAACATTATTTCCCATCAATTCTAATTGTACAAAGCACAACCTGACTGCCAGAATTAGGCCTACTTATGAGAAACCTATCACTCAGATTGTTGGTTTCAACACAGTCCACCGGGGCAATTGTGTTTGGGCTCGAAAACTTGAACTTTGAAAACAAGAAAGCACCGTTTGCAAAATCCGGAAAGTTTTAAGACATATTTGACTGTAGTGAGAGTCTACCATTACCAAAACGGTTGCTTTAATGGACAGAGTTGAAGGCTAACAAGAAGCTGCAGCACAGTGGTAAGTTTCTCAGAAAACCTTGCAGTGAAATTGTGCAAGGTACCCTTATGGATAATACGGAAGTGGCATTTTAATGAGGTCCACCCCATGTTCCCAGGGCCCCAGGGTCCATAATTATTCCAACCTTTTCCAAAAACACCATAATCTGACAGAACATGTTCAGTAAATATCGTATTGTAATATTGTTGTAATATTTTGTGGGACTAATGCATTTAAAACAAATTTCTAATGCACATATTTTTTGTTTTTCTCATTACCCAATGCCCCCGCAGGGATCAGTAAAGTATTTCTGATTCTGATTCTGATCTCAAGTGGTGTTGGTAAACGATGCATGAAAAAAATAACACTGAGGAAATATAGCGCCCCAAGAACATAGATGTGCCCCCCAATTTTTAATACGGTTTGAAAAATACTGATCCTCTATTCTTCAGGGCCTAGATTTCAGCCAGTCATGTTGTTCACTGGTTCCTCTTTGACCACAGCTACACAACATCCAGCAATGAAATTTGATTTTCTTTGCACACTTATTTATGATTTATCTCTTTACTTTCTTGAGTTACGTCATTAGTGTCGTAAATCTTCATTTAAAGGTGTATTGTAACCCAGTGTTTCCCTTCCACTGCGTAGGTGTGGTGGATGACATCCTGATTGAAGCAGCACAAGAATTTCATTAGTGAGTCTTTGTGGTGAGTTTTAATGTCCTATGATGGTGTAAATGCTTTGTCAGAAAGAATTTAAAGAATTTAATTCACATGCCTTTCACACCTGTTGAGTTTTTATTTTTTATTTTTTGGTAACGTCACAAATGAGCCCTAACATATTTGCTGAAATGAAATAAAATTCAATCATATATGTAACCATAATAAGATAATTCAAGAATTTTGCTTGAAAAATAATTTGCAATGGTAGTTTTGAGGCATTTGTGTATTTAGATGTGTAGTCCTCTTGAATTAATGTGCTCCTCTGGTCTATTCCAAGTTAATCTCAGTGGCTCATCGTCACTTTAAAGGTATGTCAACCAACTTGCCTATGAATGTTGTGACATGACAGCTCATGTCAAAACAATCACTGAACACAATCTCACACTACCTACCTAATCTTAAAACGCATCAATTACTTTGTAAAACAAACTAGTTCCCATCACCTAAAACAAGTCTAAAGTATGCTTCCCGGATGGAGTAGCTTCCCTTACTGTAAATCACTGTGTTGAGATACATGTGCCTATTGTCTTGTGCTGTTTCTTTATTGTGCTGTTTTATTAAAGTATTTAGCACAATGCCAGTTTCCCATGAAGATTATTTTATGGCATGTCAATTTTTAAGTGACAATATGATAACAATATAAGAAGACAGTAGAAGACAGTGAGATTTGGGTGTATAGTGCAAACATTAGTCCATAATGTGACAAACATGTGTTTCAGCCTGTAGTTTAACTGTGTCTCATTTTGTGACTCTCGCAAAACAGAACAACAAATCTAACTGTGGAGGGAATAGAAGGTAACATCAAAAGTCACCTAAAGATGTCTGTTATTTATCACACTAGGTGTTTGTAGGACACAGTATAAATAGTACTTTACATATCAAGTAGGACATCTACTCCAGGTAGACAAACAAGGTATAGTGCGATCAGATCTCTTGGTTCTCTGCAGGGTGTGCAGATGGCCAAAGCCTGACAGGCAGCTGATTGAATCAGAAGCCATCTGTTTGAACTCAAAGCACATGACCTTAAAAAGACTTTCAAACATTATTTGAGGGCTACTGCTGTAATCATTCAGTGTCCTTTCTGCAATTTAGGTAATAGCTTTGGATTAGTTGCCCATATGGCAAACCATGGCATGATGAAGGTATTTTAGACAAAGAGCAGAAAGAATGAGCATGGTTCAGTGTGCCAAAGTTTTGTCTGTATGGTACCTATGGCAAAAAGCAAAATCGCCAGTGTTACTTTAACTCTTGAAGTGTAAAAATCACTTTTGATAGTTTTGGTACCAGCCTCAGAGTCATATCAGCTCCATGAGTGGGAAAACAGCTCTCCAGTCAACACTTGTCAACTCCAAATAATTGTTACTGAGAAATTAAACTGGAAAATCTGCAGTGCATGTTTCCAAAATATGACAGGATGAAATATGATTGCTTTGCACTGTCAGCAGAGCACTGTCTAAAAAGACCATCAGGCTTTACCCAGACCCCAGACTTTTAAGATTTACCTTTTTGTAATGGCACTGCCAGGAGCCTCACTCCCCTTGACTTGAGTGGATCTTGCGCCGCCATCTTTGGGAACCTCTGGGTGGGAGGAAGAACAAGGCCTCTGCTCTGACTGGGTGCGTCTGGTGGAGTTGTCTGTTGCTCTTGAGGGCAGTCTGCCCCTGGGAAGAATGGGACTGTTCCAGACCTGGGAATTTTGTTGGTCATTACGGCAGAAGACTGAACGGGCATCAGAAAAGGACACAGAGGGAATGATTTCTGTAGCACTGTTCCCCCTTGGCCGTGTGAAGTCCCTTGGTGAGCCTGACCGAGATGGGGGCCTCGAGGGGGGCTGAGGTCTGAACACAGGAGGGCTTGGGAATCTGTGGTGCACAGAGGGACAGGATGGTGGTAGGCGGACTCTAGAGACAGGTGGTGCTATCACAGGAAGACTGCAGGAGGACATCTCAGCCTCATAAATCTCAGTGCTTCCCTGCCTCTCGCCTCTGACTGGCTGCCCTGCTTGATTTCTCTTGATGGTGGATTCTGTTGCATTTTGCAGATGAATGATCTTCCGCGCCTGTTGGTACAGAGTCGTAGATTTGTCCTTTTCCAGATCAAGCTCAGTTTCTAGTTGCTGCTCTACGTACTGTCCTGGCTGCATCCCCATGACAGCATCCTGCCTGATTGGACGGGCGGGTGAAATACCAGTCGATCTTTGTGTTATGCTAGGTCGGCTTGGCAGCACCGTCACATTATGCACATATGTCCTCAGGCGCTGGGAGACTGCAGTCCTTTGGTTTATCATAGGCCGACCCCGAACTGAGGTCTCTTGGGCCTCTTCCTCATCTTCTGTCATGTCTTCGGTACTCTGGAAGGAGTTGTCCATTAGAACCTCTGGAGGTGGAGGTGGGAGGCTGTCTACGTCCAGCTCATCCCTGCCATCGGGCCAACTGTTGTTGTTATTGTTGCCGTTGATGACCAAAGACCCTTCAGCGCTATTTCCTATGTCAGGTAATACAGTTTGTCCACTTCTCCTGGGCCTTCTGATATGAGGTGGTATATTAGCGAGGCTCTGGCCTGGTCTGCCATCGACCCCATGACTGAAGGTGTTTATCAGCTTTCTGACAGAGTGACGTCCAGGTGGCTGGGGTTCCAACATGGGTGAGGAACAAGGGGGCTGATTTGTCTTCAAGGGCCTTTTCTGTGCACATCTGCCAGCTCCTGACCCACTTAAAGAATGTCTTCTCAGTCCACCTCTGTACAGATTATAATGAGGCCCTGCTAACTCCCTGTTTCCCCAGTTTTCTTGCATCTTTTGAATTCGCTGATCCAGGACCTGCTGGCTCTTTTGCAGCTCTAGTATGTTTACATAACCAGTGGAGGACGAATATTCTGGTTTGGTTGAGGTGGCAGCAGTCATTGGTCGTTTCAGTTTAACTTCACTCTTACGCTTTGCTCCCGTCTGGAGAAGCGGTTGACTGGGATCTGGTGGGGATGAATTTGATCTTTTCCTCATTGGCCAGTCATATTCATCCTCTCCATCCTCTTCATCTTCATCATCGTCCTCTTCCTCGTCATCCTCCTCACCTTCATTAAGGCCTACCCGGCTGGCAAAATGATTGTGGGGAATGTCATATGTTGAGCGAATGTTGCCCCCAGACCCACAACTTCCTGATCCGGCGCTGCCACGATGGCGGCGGTGCCTCTCAGAGCCGGCCAGGGACTCATTCTCTCCCCCTATACCGCTGTCCTCACTGTGCAGTGCCGAATCCTCAGGGTTGGACTTCTTCATGACTGCCCTCTCCACCTGAGCTAGCACCTGAACCATTCGCCGCTCTACGGCCTGCTTGGCCTGTAGCCTCTGAGCCAGCAGCTTGGACAGGGAGGCAAAGCATTCCACTGCCTCCTCCAGGGTAGTGTCACCCACTCCTTGGGCAGAGCTCCCCACCAGCCTCATCTTTTCTGTGGAATGCTGGAGAAGTTGCTGTAACAGGTCCGGAGGTGGATCAGGGGCGTTGGCTGCATCGATGGTAGGTTTTGCCAACATAGCAGATTGGCCCAACATCCCAGAGGGCCAGGCCATGTATTCCCCATGCTCCTTCAACATCAGCTCCCCCTCTTCAGCCATCTCCTCCAAGGCCTGGTTGATCTCCTCGAAGCGCAACACTAGACCTGACATCATGGGCTGGAGGGACAGCTGAGTCTGTGCAGCCTGGTCTAGCAGGCCCAGCAGGGTTTCATATTTGGAAATGTTTGGGTTCAGATAGGCATAGGCTGCCTGGTGAGCTCTCACCATGTGTGGCGGAAAATCCACCTTCATCTGGATGACGGAGGAGTTTCTTTGCTTGTCTAGTCGCCTTCTCTTTTCTAGGCCTTTAGTTTTCTTTCTTTTCTCCACCTTTTTCATCTTATCTATTTGTGTGACCTCAATGCCTCTTTCTTGGTTTTTCACATTCATTTCTGTTTTGTTAATGCCCTCTGAGCTTTTAGCGGTGGTCGTGTCAGAGGCCTTCTGAGACCTCTTATCCACTCCTGGAGTTTCATCTTTGTTGGATAATAAAAGCTCCTTTTCTGCCTCATTAGTCTTCAAGCATTGGTTGTTTTCTACAGGTTTACAGTCACCATTGGCATTTCCATCCAACAAAGCATTTTTAGTCCCAGTACCATCTAATCCTCCAAACAACTTTCCCTTGGATGGAGAACAGCCCATTTTTACAATTAAATGTATTAACAGAAAGCTTAAAAACTGTCTGAAGAACTTTGATTGAAGAGGCAAACCAAAAACCTTTTCAAAGAAAGTTTGAAGTGTGAATCCATAGGTCGCGTTACCTGCGTCTTCTCAAAGATCTCCTTGATTACCTGAGTGGTTAGATAGGCAGAGTTCTTTTAAAATCCTCCAGGAAGGCTTTTGCCGCTTGAACACCAGCCTATCCTTGGTTGTTGGTGTACATTTATATTTTTTTCCTCTCTCTTTGTGCTTTCTCCGGAGCGTTTTGTGGTCCTCTGCAACCTGCCGAGTGTCCTGTCTACCTAACAGAGCTTGTGACAGCGAGGAGCTGAGAGGATAAGACGGATTGGGGGTTTCTTCCCTCTCCCTACTTCAGCACACACAGATGGTCACGCTAAGTGAATCACCACACACACACGTACACACACACACATACAAATGCGTGCATGTACAAGTAAGACTTTAAGCGCATCAGGGTAATCAGAGCCCAGTTTGTCAGGTGGTGTTTTTAGCTTCATCCACTGTGCAGTTGTTATGAAAGTTTACAGCCAACTTAAGTTAACATGAGGGATAAACAATGCTATATTTTAAGGACTGTTACAAGATGTTCATGAATACCCACCTTTATTTGGCTTGGTTTGTTTCCAAGGTTCTATTAAGAATTGCTACAACATTGTGTTAAATCCCTTTCTGAAAAAAACAAAAAACAACAAAAAATAAAACATTAATAATAAAGTGCACACCTCAAACACCAATCTCTCTTTCTCTTTCTCCCTTGCACACATACCTAGTAACAGTTTTCCCCATACATGTGCTGACAGTCACATTACTGGACCTACATGTAGATAGGTACGCCATGAACTTAGACAAAAAAAAAAGTGGAAGCTGGGAATTTCAAATGATCATGTTCACTGTAAATTCCCATCTTGTTTCTTGTCAAAAGCCTGACGGGTTTCACTGATAGCCGTGATCGACGTCACTGATATCTCACTGCATTCCATAACAGATTGTCTCGGATCAAGATAAAACATTCAAAACTTCTTCTTTCGGTGTATCCTGATAAGCAGATTACAATTCTTTCAGGAGGCTAGTTTGTTATTGTACTGTAAATACACACATAAGCCATCCGAACACTTATGGGGTTCAGAGAGGTCACCAGCTGATGTTGTCAACGTGACCAGCATCATTCAGCAGCGCTCCATTTCTCCCGCAGTTTGTCAAGGCCAAAAAAAGAGCTGCAGCTGTGCATTGAACGCTGAACTGACTCATTTTGCATGACTATCAGTATGACAGACATCATGACAAAACATCAATAATAAGAAGAACAATCATTTATCATGATAGCAATTTAATCATTATTATCAATGCATTTGTTTGCTGCACTTTTCATTTACCCTGACAAATTGGGGCAAAGTTCAGAGATGTTTTTGTGATGATAAGAGGAGGTTTTGCGCAGGCATCTTTTGTGATCATAAAAAGTCACGTCAAGTCAGTCAAGCCTAACGCCCAGATTGATGACTAATTTAGGAAAAGGGATGTTCCAGCCATCAAAGCCTCAGCCTCGGTTTTGCCCCTGTTCAGTCAGAAATAATTCATCCTCACCCTGGCCTTTATCTCCTCAATGTTTATGCTGATATGTCAGACGACCCCTGAGAAATTTTTAATATCCACCTGGGTTTCATCATAACTCACACCATGACCAAGGGGGAACCAAGGTTATAATAGCATTGCATATTTCATTAGTTTTTATTTTTTACCTCATTTTGACCTTTTGTTCTCAATTTAATTTTAGTTTTAATTTGTTTTAAAGTGGGTTTACTCATTTAGTTTAGTTTTTATTTTCTGAAAATGCTTACTGCACGTCTGATCTGTCCTGGGGAGGGATTCTTCCTGTTTTTTCTCCCTTTTTTCAAATTGTTCCTCATCCAATGTGAGGGTTTACGGACAGAAGATGTTGTATTGCAGTGAAGCCCCTTGAGGCAAATTATATGGGGCATTTGTCAGGGGCAAGATTAAAAAAAAAAAGTCAGAAAAGGTATTGTGACTGGCCTTATAGGTTTAGGTTGAGGGTGTGAACACTTACTGCTAAAATCTCAGGTGTGAAAACATGTAACCAGAGCCAGAAATTAAGTTCCAAATGCGAGAAGAGATAAATAAATAAAGATGATAGACACAGTGGCCGGTAACTTTTTAGACAAAAACATGCCTCAGTTCTGCTCATTTTATGGCCTTAGCGTGTTCTCAAGCGTTGAAACTATGCTTCAAATTGCTTTCCTGTATTCTGGCTTCTGTTTCAATGCAAGTTTAAAGTTCATGCACGGTACCTGCTTCTATATACATGCAAAAACCGGAACGTTGTGTAGACAAGCAGATAAATATAGTAAGAGATACATGTAGATAAACTGGTTGGCAGGTGAGTGAAAATGCTCATTTCAGTCACTGCAGGTTAACTGTGTCAGTGTGCCATTGCTGAAAAAAAAAAAGTTGAAGCCTTGACCCTGACTAAATCAGTTTTTCTCTTTATTCTTTTTACTGTAACCCTTCCTTACCTGACTGTCAGATAGTAGCACAGAAAGCCTGAGCCTAACTACCTGCTAAAGGCATTACGTATAGCTCTTAAATCCCTGCCAGCCAGAGCCAGGTGTACCACAGGAGGTAGTAGATATCTGCCATGCTGCTGGCTGAGTGGAAACAGAAGGAGCTTAACCTGACGCCGATCTGCTATCTGCTCAATATGATGATTTATTTAGGTTATTTTGGTGTAGTTGTTTTTTTATATATATATATATATATATATATGTATATATGACGATGGCTGCGACAGCAGTAACATTAAAATTTATCAGACATATGGAAAGCAATTTGCATCAATAAAGTGTGATTGTGGATGTGTGTTTGCTCACAAAGACAATGTGTGTCGTCTCATTTTCCCTGTGATCAATTTCCATGTTTGTATGTGTGTGTGTGTGTGTGTGTGTGTGGGAGGGGGGTCCTCACAAAGGAAAAAGGCTAATTCTGGCTTACGGGTCACGGTTAGGGTTAGGTTAAGGTTAGGGTAAGGTAAAGGTTGGGGTAAGGTAAAGGTTGGGGTTAGGCATAAGTTAGTTATGGCTAAGATTAGGGAAAGGCTGTAGGTCAATACAATGTTCCCATGTATGTGTGTGTGTGTGTGTGTGTGTGTGTGTGTGTGTGTGTGTGTGACTTTTAAATACAACATTGTATGGTCATTTATGGGTTTGGGGACTTAAATGAGCATGAGAGGTTTTTGTGTGTCAGTATGTGGTGTGAAATTATGGAACAGATTAATGATAGAGTGAAAGCAATGCTCAAACATGGGCTGGTTTAAAAATATGTACAAGAATTGTAATAAACAATTGTATTTATTTAACTAGTTGGACATGGGTTTGTGGGTGTAATTATGAGGTAGGAATATGCATTGTATATGCATGATATCACATATTTATATATAGAAATGTGATTACTTAGCAAGGATATAATAGATATGTAAGTAAAATGGTTATGTATGATATTATCAATTACCTTTTCTTTAAACAAAGTTAAGAATATCTAGGCTGTGTAAATAAAAGGAAACTGATAAATGATCAATCAGTAACTGATGGTGAAAGAGTAGGGTTCAATAAGTTTGAATATGTATGTGTGTTGACTTTCTCTTACACTGAGCTGTTCATTGTGAAATTTTTTCATCTTTCTATGTTTTCTTTCCTTTCACACGTTCAAAATTAATCAAAATGAAAAATTCAATTAGGCAATTGCATGTTCTATATAATATAAAACGACTGTATTATTTAAAAATAATGACAGTCGAGGAAACAAAGCATTGTTTTAGTTCTTCTCCCAGGTGGTTCGGTTGATGATGGGGATCTCTGCAGTTTAAACGCTTACTGAGCTGAATATGAAATGACTTTCTGTTATCAATCGTACTAATCAGCCGTTCCCCTCCTTCAACAGACGTGCATCATCGTGCAGTTGTGTGTTGGCAGCAGAAGTAACTCTAGCACTTCTGCTTCTGCTTGCCGTGGATCAGCTCTGATTTGCTGGTATATTGTGTAACAGTCTCAGGTCGCTGATCTCATGTTGTGCTGTTTGTTCCCAGACGCTTTTCCTGTCGCTTTTTCTATGAACTACCATAAGTTGCTTTGTTAGACGAGCTAATCTCCCAGGCTCAAACTATCTGTACCAGCCCAGCTAGTCAACCCGCTGACCCACCAAGACCATCACCACCATGAATGAATCACAGGTTTTGGTTGACAATATATCTGTTTCATAAGCAGCTATGTCTCTGAGAAATGCCAATGTAAGATGAGATTTATTTTTGTGAAGATTTATTTTAATAAATAAATCTCTCAATAAACCATCTCAGGTTTATTGGAAAAGGAACTCCAAAAGCGCTTATTATAATGCTACCCCTCCTTGCTAAATTATAAACATACTCCAAAATGTGCCTAAACAATACAAGTGCCTGCGGGACATCATCACCTAAAACCTTGTTACTTTTGAATAATACTCTAAATAAGATGCAGATACTGTTAATTTTTAAAAGCATTTTTTATTGTCATTGTTAGTTGTATACAATACAGAGAAACCTCATCTTTTGTCTTCAGTACATTGAAGAATATAACAATATTTTCAACAGAAAATATATTTTGATACTCTCACACGCATTAATTTTATTTTTACAAGATCTCAAATTAAAATAATAAAACAAGAGTACATAAAATATCAATGGACACAAATGAAGTTACATTCTTTCTTGCAATAGCAAATCATTCCCGTTCCCCCTTCATCATTTTACAGCCCAGATTTTTATATCGTCACTGTTACAAGGACATACTCCTAATTCTCTTTCTCACATGTGTCTGTAGCACCATAGGCAGGGGACAGGCATTCATTGGCTCATTGGAAATTGAAATTATGACTTCCTCTGCACCAACAGGGTTCACTTTCCCTTTCCCGCCCACCGTCGCTGCCCTTTTTGACCGAGAAAGCATTCCAATCCCCTGTGAGACCGTGCTTATTTGAGGCGTTTCTTTGTCTTTCTCTGGCTCTGGGGCAGCACCTGGACTGGAGAAGGCGTGCCACCTCCTCAGGATCTTCTCAATTGTATCGGTGTTTGACCCCCAAAGTGCCTCATAGCACTTGGGCAAGAAGTGGCAGAAGATGACACCATAGTTGGACACCAGAATGGCCGACGCCTGCACGTATGGGCCCTCACCTGTCTTGATGATGTAGATTGGGATGAAACACACCCACACAAACAGGTACATTAGCATGCTAAAAATAATGTAGCCTGTTTCACTGAACTCCTGGGGAACCTTCCTGCCTTTGAAGGCCAAGAGGAAGCCGATGAAAGCCAGCAGGGCTATGTAGCTCAACATGATGCCGAAACCTATGTACCTATGTCCCACGTTACACTGAATTATTTTCTCCATGGACTGAGCGGATGGCGGGGTGTTATCAATGGAAGGGGAATCAAAGATCAGCCAGAGAATACAGATGACCCCCTGGAGAGCGGTTAGGACGGTGACGATTACAGGTGGCATGTAAAGTTTCCCCAGCCCCCTGTGTGTTAGCTGACCAAAGGGAAGGAAAGCTAGGAATGTGCGAAAGGCCTTGACCAGGATGCAGGAAACACACAGGGTGAAGCCCAGGGCATACATCATCTGCCTGGCCCGGCACAGGTGTACGTCTGGTTTTCCCATGAAGCATATGACACTTGCGAAGCTCACCGCCAGACCAGCCATCATCACACTGGACAGTGTCACCTCAGCTCGTTTCATGGGCGCCGACTCTCTGTACACCCAAAAGATAATGAAGATGACCAGCAACAGCAAAATGCCAAAGGCTGCAGACACCACCAGAGTGATGGGGTAAGGCTCGCCCCACCGCAGGAAGGACTCCTCTCTCGGCTTGCATTGCGTCCAACCCACCAGGGACCAAGTGTCATTGGGACACTTTTTACATTCATGAAGATCTGCAGAAGAAGGTGATATTCTTATATAAATGGGCACACTTTGGCATCTATGGTTTACTTTGTTCTGCAATGGGCCACCACATGAACAAGTTCATTTTATTTAGCTTGTTTTCTTACACTGAAATAATCATACAGCCAATATATAAGAGGTTTACAGCGGCCTGTTGCATGACAAACTCAAACAGCCACGGCTCACCAAACAAACATTTGTGCTAATCTGCGTTTACTGGGATTTGCCTCAGCACAACTGGGGTTATCGTTTATACCGGATAAAACGGTGGCCTTTACAAACAAAAGACTTTGAGACTTGTGTGTATTTTGAGGCAAACTAGGGACGTACCCCATTCATCTGCGAAGGTCCCCTCCTCACAGGGCATGCAAGTGTAACAGCAGGACACGTTGAGGATCTTCTTCTCCGTGCCGGGGCGGCAGGACTCTGTGCAGCGAGACTGAGGAATCTGAGCGAGCAAGCAAAGAAAACAAAACCTCACGTTAGTCATTTGGTATCTCTAAGGTCTAAATAATCCAGACTCTCCAAGTGTTACACCTGATCAGACACAAATTTAAGGCAATTTGGGGGGGTCAGTATTTTTTCTTTCAAGGTGCAAAACTCACCTGTTTAGATTAGCCTTTCCTTTATATTGTGAGTAATGTCTATATTGTGAAAGCATGCTTTTATCTGTATATATAAATATATCACATTTTGTTGTTGTTTTTTGTTATTGTTGTCACATTCGGCTGAGAATCCGTCTGTGAATGATAGGCGCTTATTTTGCTTTATAATATGCTTTAATGTGTGCATTTATGTAATTAGGAGATGTGGGTTATTATGTTAGAGATGATGTACTCAGAATAAGATTTTTACTCTGGTTGTGGCATAACAGAAGATCTTAGCACTCGGGCGATTATGTCAAACAAGGATGTGGTTCTCTTTACACACTCCTCGTGGTCTTACCGTGTTGTTGCTGGATGAAAGCCAGTTGAATTCACTCACATCCACGTCGAGTTCGATTTTTCCATCAAGGACGTGGTATCTTCCTTGCTTTTTGAAGCTTCTGTGGTCACCATCCTTTTCCCACATGATCAGATCATAGCCATTGACGAAATCACCAGATTTGTTGAAGAAACACTCCTGGTCGTCCAGCTTAAAGTGAACCTTCTTCAGTTCTTCAAGAAGCTGTAGGAAAAAAGGACAAAGCTGGACTTAATAATGGCTTGGCAGAATATTTTTACAGTTATGAATAATCTTCTGGACTATTATTCATGTGTAATTGGAGGGAATAAAGATCTAGGACTGATCTGCTATAAACCTTGCAATACTGATTACTTATAATGTTGGTAACTGCAATTTAAAAACATTCACCATGCTGGATAACATGGAAAAATGTGCAAACTATGCTTTCAAAAAAGTGAAATTATTCATTCTTGCTAATAATTTTGGGTTATGTAAGTTCTCACCTTCCATGGTGGGAAGTTAGTCTCTCCAGAACAAGAGCTGTCATTACACTGAAGTAAGTTTTTGAGAGCATAAACCACAGCCCACACTGCCACTCTTTGATTGTAGGTTTCACTCGTGTCCAGACTTGTCACAAGGTAGTCATCGTTGGCTTGTTGAGGATCTTCGTACTTGCATGCATCAGGGGATTTTATTTTCAGGAGGTCAGGGGAGGGACAATAGGATGGAGGATCCTTTGAAAAACACTCTGGGGTGCAGTTGAATCTCAGGTTCTTGTATTCTTCGATGATGTGGTTGTATCCTCCTGGCGATGGGTTCAGGTTCTTCAAGTAATTGTCAAACGATTCACTCTTGCGTGCTACGAAAGTGAAGCCGAAGATGTCTCCCACGCTGTTGATGCCATCCATATGGGCCAAAGGTCGGTTCCTGGACCAGGCGTCACTGGCGATCCATGTTTTCGATGTATTGGTCAGTATCATCTCCTTGAAAAGATCTTCGACCAGCTCTGGCTTGAGGATGAGCAGCACCACTTGGGCTGTGGAGGAGCGGATCTTCTTGGCGACCTGCTTGATGCGAGGCATGCTGTGGTTGTGATCTAGGTAGTGGGGAACCATCTCCTGGTATTCCAAGCACACGTCCATTTCCTCAGCGTCCTGGAGGAAACTCTGGAAAGCTGCTTTGCCGTAGTCATCATCGCCATACACAACACCCACCCAGTTCCAGTCAAAGCGCTTCATGAGTTTGGCCAGTGCCTTGGTCTGGTGGACGTCACTGGGGACTGTGCGCAGGAAAACTGGGAAGCGCAACTTATCACTCAGTGCAGGAGAGGATGACGTGCTGCTCAGCTGATGATGGGATGAAATAGCACATGGAAAGACATAAGGAATTAAACGTACATATAAAAGAAATGAAAGGTACATATATCAGAAAGGAGGCATCATGTATGGCTTGGATTTTTGAGTTAGACAGTTTAAATTTCAGTGAGACTAAAGCTGCCCGATGCAAAATTGCCTAGGATTCATTGCAGTAAGGACCCTTTCAATTGAACTGCCAAATAACATGGAACAAGCTTGTAATCTGATCATTGAGTCTGGTTGTACTTGCTAATAGTCTGCTTTTTTTGTTCATTGAGAGTAAAGCCTTATCCCTCCTCTTACCTTCAAATTTACTAATATATTTGATCAGTGCGGTCAATTTGACCCCAGTAATTTAAACATCTGGAATATGATTCTAGTAAAATGATTAAAATAAAAACGACGTTTATGTGTCAGGTACTTCATGTGTCTTATTGATAAGACACATGAAGACTTGTTTTGGGGATCATGTTTTTCCCTCTGGAAAAACATGATTCACATGAAAACACTGGACTGGTTCTAGGTTTTTGATGATTATAAATGTCATGTCATAGTTCCTCGGTGTCATCCCAAACAACTAAAACAAAAAGAAAAGAAAGAAAAATAGCCTGGGGGTCAAATTAACCCCAAACAAACACCAGTGCACACAAAATGTGTCCAGGACATTGAAAACATTTCATCATGTTTTTCTGTTCACCCAGCCCTGCCTCCGATTAAATCAGGAAAGTCATTAAAATATGAAAAAAGAAACCCTGACGTTAAATTTAGAGATAAGATAATTGGAGGGTTAAGATTAACAAATGCAGTTTATTCATTACCCACACCTAAATCTTCATTATTATATAAAGCACCACAGCTACCTTAAGGATCATGTGACTATCTTTCAGTGCATTAATTTCACTATTACTATTTCACAAAATAGTTGACAGTGAAATGTGTTTTTTTGATCAGAAAGTAGTGTGCAGCCAGCTTACCTGAGGGACCATGTACAAGCTCAGCAGCCTGGCCACAGCGATGGACACCTCAGAGAAGCGTGCCCCCAGCATGGCCTTCACCGGTGGCCTGAAGTCGGTGTAGTTGCACTGGATGTTCAGGGAGCCATTGACTGAAAGCATGTACTCCACATTCTGCAGAGCTTTGGTCGCGTCAGAGCAGGTGTCACACATCAGATACCCCAGACGCACTCCTGGGAGGACGTTAGCTGCGTTTATTTCTTCGATGGTGTGAATGGCAGCCAGGATTCTCACAAATGGCAAGACGTCAAAACTGAAAAAAAAAAACCCAAAAAAAACAAAACAAAACAACAAAAACAGTCATCTCTTGTTGAAACGCTTCAGTCTTCCACAGGAGAGGACATTACAATTAATAAAACAGCTGTTGTGGAAAAGAAATAGCTACAATTATGGTATTACTCTTTAAAAATTAAAGTTTACATTGTCATTTACAGTTAGGTTCATAGGTATTTGGACAGTGACACAATATTCATAATTTTGCTCTTGCACACCATCACATAGGATTTGAAAATGGAGTAGTCAAGATGAGATAGAAGTGTAGACTTCCAGCTTTAATTTAAGTGGTGGACAAAAACAAGGGATTAATCGTTTAGGAATTACAGTCAGTTTTATTCACTGTCACCCCATTTTCAGAGGCTCAAAAGGACAAACTATACATAACATACATAAGTATAATTATTAGGATAATTTTCAATATTTTCAATCACGTCTTGATTACTCCATTTCTAATCCATTGTGATGGTGCACAAGGGCAAAATTATTAATATTGTGTCTCTGTCCAAAATATTACTGAAACAAGCGACACTGCATTGGAAACAAATGGGATTATGTCATTTTGCTGGCAGATTTTTTTTTCAGTTGTTGATCAATTGTGACATTCTTTAAAGAAGAAAAAAAAGAATATGAGATGAAATCATTCAGGTTCAATTAAAAGTGTTTTTTTTTTGTTTGTTTTTTTTTGCAGAAATGTTTCCCCACAAACTCATCAAAACACAATATAATCTAGTTCCCTGTGCATAATGATACAAGCATGGATTAGAGACAGCACAGCATCAGCCTGGCACAAGAATCCTCTGACATCCTCTCATTCATTCATTCATCATTTCATACGTACTCGGTGCAGGTGAGGGGCTCTCCCCGGGTCCTCTGATGAAGAGCAGACACCTTACTGTGGGAGGGGGTAATCAAGCCAACGATGACGTCACCAGGAAGATGAGCTTGACAGATTGAGCGATCGAAGTCGCAGCCGGCCCCGGGGTCCAGCACGCTACTCATCACCAGGGCCAGGAGGCCGCAGAGGCACGGAGAGAGCTGCATTTTCACATTAACGATGACGGGAAATGATTCATGTTTTGCAGCGTGAAGGCTCCTTTATACCGTAGCGTGTGGTATGTGGGAGGTGGCAGAGAGGACACGTGTGAAAAACCTGTTTTACACACTGGCTTTGCTTGTGAAAATATGTTGTGTCTTCTGGGTATTTCCTCGGACGTACCTGTCCCCAGACTCACTTCCTCCTTTTCCATGTGCGTGCTCAAGTGATCAAAAGACAGTAGACAGCATACTAACAACATCATAACAATGCATGCAACTAGGCCGTGAAAAAAAACGCCCATCATAATCATAATCAGTATTTCACATCCTGCATTTCTCGCATTTCTCATTACATGAAAAATCTGCCTCACCTGTTTCAGGAATAATATTTATATTATTCCTGAAACATTATTATTCCTTTTATTATTATTCCAACATATTATTCCTCACAGTTGCCTCACCTGCTTCAGGAATAATATTTATATTATTCCTGAAGCAGGTGAGGCAGATTTTTCACATTCACATATGGTGAAACAAGGCAGAATAAGGCAGATCAGCTCACTAGTTAAAAAAAAAACAAAAAACATTTGATTCATGAAATTGTGGGAACAAGTTAATTAGCTCTGCAGGGGAGGATCTGGTCCTCGGCCTGCTGGAGTCCTGATGTTTTTGTTCTCTCTTGTTCCTCTTCCTTATTTTTCTCCGCTAACAGTATTTATGCAGCAAAACCGAATCAAATGACTCTCATTGACTTAAGGGTGCCACTGTGGTAATCAAGTTTACGTGTGTGCATTTATCTTGGAAACGGCTTGGCTTCGTGTCAAAAGGCTTTCATCATTTCAGTCTCTCAAGTCGTCTGCATCTTTGCTCTAATGATCTTCTTCGATTTCCTCAAAATCCTATTTTTGGTTTCTCGTCTGAAACTGCTGCGCCAGTCATCCAAAAACTTAACCCTCCTGTTGTGTTCAAATTTACTGGCATCTTTTATGTTTGGGGTCAATTTGACCCCAGCAGTTTGAACCTCCACTAAATTATTTTAACTAAAATTGCTACCAAAGTTTATGTGTCAGGTACTTTATGTTTCTTTGTTGACGACCTAAATAGCCCTTTAAATAAAACATAACCCCCCCCCACCCCCCACCCCCACTTATACATCCAGTATTCCTATTACGCGACTATGGAAAAATATGCAAATCACCATAAAATCTCACCTAAAATTGGAAAGAAATATTCATTTTTGGTGTTTTAATGGCTTTATATTATTTCTAAGTGCAGATTTTTGTTATTTATAACTGATGCGTACAAAGTGTGTACAGGACATTGAAAACATATCATGTGAATTTCATGTTTACCTGGTAGCACCCATTACATTAGGAAAACTCATTAAATATGAAGCAAAAAAAATTATGTTAATCATTTATTTAGAGACGTTAAACATTGAATACTCAAACATAATGGGAGGGTTAATCAGGATCATCTGTGGACTTTGCTGATCCTGTTGTTTCATTAATTTCAATGTCTCAGTCCACTTTTTTTTACTCGTTTTTTTTTGTTTGTTTTTTCACCCCACTGCCCAACCACCCAGCTTCCCTTTCCTCCCAGGTTGGAGATGGTGTTTTTTAGTGTTTCCCAAACTGAGGTCCGGGGATCCTGTGCGAGCGCTGAGGGTGTCCCCGCTCCAGTAACAAAGGCATGCGCTCATTATTAAATGCTAGTGGAGATCCCAAAGTTTGCAAAGATTCCAAATACAGTACAGGCCAAAAGTTTGGACACACCTTCTCATTCAATGCGTTTTCTTTATTTTCATGACTATTTACATTGTAGATTCTAACTGAAGGAATCAAAACTATGAATGAACACATGTGGAGTTATGTACTTAACAAAAAAAGGTGAAATAACTGAAAACATGTTTATATTCTAGTTTCTTCAAAATAGCCACCCTTTGCTCTGATTACTGCTTTGCACACTCTTGGCATTCTCTCGATGAGCTTCAAGAGGTAGTCACCTGAAATGGTTTTCACTTCACAGGTGTGCCTTATCAGGGTTAATTAGTGGAATTTCTTGCTTTATCAATGGGGTTGGGACCATCAGTTGTGTTGTGCAGAAGTCAGGTTACTACACAGCCGACAGCCCTATTGGACAACTGTTAAAATTCATATTATGGCAAGAACCAATCAGCTAACTAAAGAAAAACGAGTGGCCATCATTACTTTAAGAACTGAAGGTCAGTCAGTCCGGAAAATTGCAAAAACTTTAAATGTGTCCCCAAGTGGAGTCGCAAAAACCATCAAGCGCTACAACGAAACTGGCACACATGAGGACCGACCCAGGAAAGGAAGACCAAGAGTCACCTCTGCTTCTGAGGACAAGTTCATCCGAGTCACCAGCCTCAGAAATCGCAAGTTAACAGCAGCTCAGATCAGAGACCAGATAAATGCCACACAGAGTTCTAGCAGCAGACCTATCTCTAGAACAACTGTTAAGAGGAGACTGCGCCAATCAAGCCTTCATGGTCAAATAGCTGCTAGGAAACCACTGCTAAGGAGAGGCAACAAGCAGAAGAGATTTGTTTGGGCCAAGAAACACAAGGAATGGACATTAGACCAGTGGAAATCTGTGCTTTGGTCTGATGAGTCCAAATTTGAGATCTTTGGTTCCAACCGCTGTGTCTTTGTGAGACGCAGAAAAGGTGAACGGATGGATTCCACATGCCTGGTTCCCACTGTGAAGCATGGAGGAGGAGGTGTGATGGTGTGGGGGTGTTTTGCTGGTGACACTGTTGGGGATTTATTCAAAATTGAAGGCACACTGAACCAGCATGGGTACCACAGCATCCTGCAGCGACATGCCATCCCATCCGGTTTGCGTTTAGTTGGACCATCATTTATTTTTCAACAGGACAATGACCCCAAGGTCATTAAGGGCTATTTGACCAAGAAGGAGAGTGATGGAGTGCTGCAGCAGATGACCTGGCCTCCACAGTCACCGGACCTGAACCCAATCGAGATGGTTTGGGGTGAGCTGGACCGCAGAGTGAAGGCAAAGGGGCCAACAAGTGCTAAACACCTCTGGGAACTCCTTCAAGACTGTTGGAAAACCATTTCAGGTGACTACCTCTTGAAGCTCATGGAGAGAATGCCAAGAGTGTGCAAAGCAGTAATCAGAGCAAAGGGTGGCTATTTTGAAGAAACTAGAATATAAAACATGTTTTCAGTTATTTCACCTTTTTTTGTTAAGTACATAACTCCACATGTGTTCATTCATAGTTTTGATTCCTTCAGTTAGAATCTACAATGTAAATAGTCATGAAAATAAAGAAAACGCATTGAATGAGAAGGTGTGTCCAAACTTTTGGCCTGTACTGTATATCGTGCTGAATTACTTGAAAATGTGCAAAAAAATGATGCACATGTAATCAAATATTCAGTTTGATGTCATGGTGCAGCCTCAAAACAACAAGCGTGATATAACTTCCACAAAGGACTAGAACCAACATATACAGAACATTTAAGGACCAAAGGGACTTTAATGGGTTGGAATGAAATTGTTGGCTTGTAAGTATTTATTATTACCGTTTTTGTTTTTTGGGGTTTTTTTTTTTTTTTTGTGGATGAGATGATTGAATTTTCTCCTCAGTGAAGTCACGTTCAATTCCAGTGATGTAAAAGAAACAAAATCTTTCGTTGTCCCGATTAAAAAAAGTGCCAGTTTTTACTTTTGAATGATGATTTGGTTTATTTATTGATCTCTTTATTTGTTTACTTGGTCTTACTGGGAACATTTCACTGTGAGTGGCAGTCTTGCATCATGTGTGGGTGTAAAGCTTCAGTGACACACAGGGCGGCTGCCGTCAGGGTTGAGGTGTCTGATTGTATTTAGCAATACCTGTGGTTACAATGAGCAATGCAAAGACGCCTTTTTAGGAACAATAAATACTTTTCCCTCATGTTAAATGGCAAAACACATTGTAGCTCAGCAGGATTTAAAGGCAAATTGCATGTAAGTGTCTGGATTCAAAGTTAGCCTGGCTCAGCAGCTGCACAATTTAGTCATAAAGAGGCACACAATTGATTCAAAGACACATTAAATTAAAGAGAAACACAGAAATGCCTCACTCAGAAATGAAAGTACATGTTGATTTAGGAAATTTGCCCGGGAACTCCGTTGCATGAGACGATCTGATCTGTTATTTTAAGTGCATTTTAAGTGGCACAACAGGTTTGCTCACCACCGATTTTATCACACCTACGTTAAAGAGAGCAAAATATAATGGCCCGGCCTGAGCAAACACACCACTGGCAATGTTTTTGTTTTTTCTTCTGTTTATCACATCTAAAAGAACCAGCGTAACACTTAACAATATGGCACACAACATCATGAGTGGTTACTGGGAAGTGAATGAGCAACGAAACATGAATGAGCTTCTTGTTATGGAGCAGATGACATGGAGTTCCTCAGTAACTCTCAATAAGCTCTGATATATTACACAATGATAAGTCACTGATGAACTGCTTATTGGTTATTCATTTTTGTAATAATATTTCATTTTTTTTACATAATCAAGCAAAGAACCAGACAGCACAGATATTGCTTAATCACATGGGTTACCTTAATGAATTACGTTATGCACATTTATATATATATTGGTGTCAAAGGGAAAAAAAAAAGATTTTAATTAGTAGCTGCTGGGTATTTGTGGATCCACGTCATGGTGACGTACTCAAAGCATCATTCCTGATTTAACCCTATAAAGCCATTTGTATCATATATGATACACATTTTCAATTCCATTTTTTGTTTTCAGTTTAATCAATACTTGACCAAAATACTGTTGTATACCTTTGAACACTTCCCCTGTTCACCCTGGACCATACCATTGGCACTTCAAGTACATATCATATATCATACACCAGAAAGGTCGTGTAATAACATATTTTTTGATTTATATTTATATATACATATTGTTATAGGACTAAATAAAGGGTTAAAGGGTTCAATTTCAAAAAATTGGAATTTTCTGCCAATTCTTTCATAGTTCAGGCTTTATAGGGTTAACTGTTTATTGGTTATCATTTCTGTTTCCTCAGCTGACTCGTATTGCTCTGACGCAATACTGTGTGACTGGAGTTGTAGTCTGTTTTTGTCGACCAATCCCTGCTGCTCTGCGCTGCTTACCTGTGAGTTTTAGAGTTGATTGTAAAGATTTCACTGCTTGTTTTTAAAGGCGGTGAACGGTCAGACTCCTGCCTGTATCTGTGAACAGTCGTCTCAGGCAGGCATTTGGCTTTTCTTAACTGGTGCTCGCTGCTTCTTAAATTATTCTGTTGTGTTTTTATCTCATGTTGGAGTTCATTACTTGTGTTATTTGTTTTATTGTTAAGCACTTTGCGACCCCTGTTTTGAGAAGTGCTCTATAAATAAAGTTATTATTACTGACATGCAGTATTGTAGGCCTGCTAGGAAGACGATGAGGGAGTGTGTGTGTATGCTGCTCGCTTAGTTTTTCTTGCTTTGATGCATCTCGGCATAAATGCATCAGATTAAAGAGGCAATTGCATTTTAAAATTACTCCGTTTCACAAAAAAAGAGTAAAGATGCATGGTAAAATATGAAAAAATAATCATGCTAACTTTTGCATATCTGAGTCTTAATCATCTTGCAACCCCCCAAAAATCATTTTGAACCACTGTTCTGTGTAACGTTGATTTAAAATGGCAGGTTTTAGGATAATTTTTAGTTGATTAAAGCCACCTGTTACCCCAAGCCAGTGGTGTGCATGGTTCATAATCCCGCCAGGCAAGATGACTGTGTAATATCAAAGTTAATTAGGCAAATATTTAGTCGATACACTCAATACTCTGCTTTAATTGAGGGGACACAAAAATAGCAATGCATATGGAGGTGATAGGGAAGTAATGATTTGTTATTGATTAAGTGCCACCTTATTTAGAGTGAATCAGGAATGATGCATTAAGTGAGTCGCCATAATGTGGATCCACAGAAACCCAGGAGCTAATAATTAGACGGCTAGTTCATTAAGACGATATCTAACGGCCTGTTCAATGGTTTGTTCCTGCAAGCAGTTCATTCCTCATTTGTTCTTTAGTAAAAAGTTTGTGTACCGTATTGTAAAGTGTTAAAGAATCGGTACATGTGGTGTATCCCACAGGTGACATATACCTAAAGGCTGATATAAAAACCCAATTACATAATCATATATTACCCTTTCTTAGAATAATTAACATCAAGTCAAAAATATGCCTCTTTGTGGTGATGATGTGCCAGGAGGGTAAGAATGTACCAGAGGAAAACCTTTTTTTTTTCTTTTTAAGTTTCAAACAGATCTCGGTTTAGTCTTTGAACACATCATGTTGCCACTGATGAAGCTTTTTTCATAAACCTTTAAATATCTTAAAATTACAAAGCACAGTTGTAGATTCCATGACGATCATGAGCCTGGAGGGGATTTACCGAACTGTAAATGTTGGCCAGCACTGCCCCCTGCTGTCCAAATTCAACAAATGACTGAGTGAGTGCAGCAGCATCCATCCATCCGTCTGTCTTATTTCTGAAGCATTATTGTGAAAGATTACAGTAGCCTGCGTTTGAAAACTGTCAACAAAAAAAATGTATTGATGTGAGGAAAACAGAAAGACAGACAAATTCACAATAATAAATAAATTAAAATATTAGACTCAAACGTGACACTCTTCCAAGAAACATGTTTCATATCATCTATTTCAGATGTTTGGGTAAATGACCTGATGCCTGTCATTTTGAATGAAGAGCTGAAACCTGAACTTATTCAAACTGAATAAAATGTGTCTCTTCAAGTCAAACAGGTCCTTTTGACAATAAAACGTTAAAAAATGGGGGGGGAAATCTGTATTTTGTCACTTGTTAGGAATTTTGTCCTTTTTTAGGAATGGCCTTATTAGTTCCTTCATGCATGACAATATATAATAATATAGTATATAATTATAATAAGTTATAATTACTAATCTGCTCAGGTGTCACTCTTCCTTCTACCTAAACAATTTTTTTTTTCTTTCCCTGCAATGGAAAAACTGTCCATTGCAACAAGTCATCACTAAGTTGGGAAAAAAAAAAAAAAAAAAAAAAGAAAAAGAAAAAAAAAAGTCTTCTCAGAGGGCGACATAATTTGATGTCTTTTGATCATTTTTTTTTTCACTTGTTTCAAGAACAATATGATCTTCAGACTCCACGAGATGTTTTTTTTTTTTCCTTTTTTTAAAGAGTCCAGAGCAGGTGAGGACCCCTGTGATAAATCCTCCACCAGGTGGGAGTGTGTGGCTGTAAATACATTTCTCTGAGCCGGTCGTGACATGAATACATTTGAATAACACCGACAGCAGGTATGCACTGTATTTATGTTATAGAGTAACATAAATTACACTTGTTATTCCAGTTGGATAAGGATTATAAACTATTATTAACTGTTTCCCATAGCTGAGAGGCAGCAGTGCAGCCTTTTAGAAAGCTTTTTGTATTTATAAACTGAACTGAAGACCCAGCCATCTACAAAAATGAACAAATATTACTTTTACAAAACTTTTACATATTTATGATAACTGATATAATGACCCCTCCTGACTGCAGCATCCTATTATTCTTGGTAATTGCTTAAAAATATTTTGTGTATCTAATTATCATGCTGTGTGATGTGAAAACAGACATGATTATTTAATTATGACCCATGCTTAATAATAAAAAAAAAAAATCACTTTAATATTGCCATACTGTTCCTGTGGGGAATAGTTTTATATTGACACAGACCTTGCAGTGCTTTATAGGCGAGACGACACACGACAAGCTGATGGTTGCCGTTTGTCTCCGGTATCTGGAGGGCATGATCAAACACACTCCTCTCAAAAGCAGATCAGGTGTTCAAAACAATGAGGCAAGAACCTGTTTGATCACGCAGCAAAGGATCCCTGCAGGAGGCCTGATGACGTCACCGCGAGGAATGAGCAGATCACTGAGGAAACAGAGACTTTGATCTTGTCCATGCCTGAGACACACAGACAGACAGTATGTGTGTGTTTGTGTGTGTGTGTGTGTGTGCTGAACGGTGAGTGATAACACACAGACGTTAACACAGAATCACTCAGGTGTGGTTTTCACTCCATTCAAGTCTGTTTGCCAAGCACAGGGAGCTAAACCCTCCTGTTACCTTCAAATTCACCGACATTTTTCATCAACTGACGTCAGTTTAAACCTCCAGAAAATAAAACTTAGAATAATAAAAGTTGTTACCCAGGTTTATGGGTCATGTATCATGTTTTTCCCTCCCAACAGGTTTTTGACAATTATAAACGGCATATATAGCTCCTCAATGTCGCCCAAAACGACTAAACCAAAAAGGTGTGTAAACTGTTGACGTTTCTTATGTTTTATCCAGCTAAAAACAAAAAAGCCTGGGGTCACACTGAGTCCAATGAAACACCTCTGGGATAAAAATGTGTACATGATATTGAAAACATGTTAACTTTATGAATAACTCACTTGTCCCCATTAAATTAGGTCATTCAATATGAAGCAAAAAAATAGATGTTGAGCATGTATTTACAGATATTAAACGTTGCATGGAGTTAAATTGACCCAAAAAAATAATAAGTTCTTTATTTGACCATCCAGGTTCAAACTAGCTATACCATGGCCTTTAATTAATTCTAATAATTATAAAAAAAAAAAGTTGATTTGTATTGTTCTAATTATGCTGGGCAGGATTTCTGTTTAATCATAATTTATAATCATTCAATGCAGTGCATGGCCATCGCAGTGACTGTCAGTGTGTGGTCTTCCTGTGACATAAAAACCCCAAACACTGCAAAAAATCTCCATCTCAACAAGTCATTTATTCTCAAAAAGTCTTCAAAATCTTGCTTTTTTTTATAGTAAAAAAAAGTAAGAAAAAAATCTGGCTGTGGGATGAGATAATCCCACTTGTTTCCAGTGCAGATGCACTTTTTACAGGAAGTTTTCTGGGAGCATAAATGTGTTGAAACAAAGAAGAATAAGGGCAGATCGGCCCACTAGGATCAAGAAAATGACACTTGATTCAAAAAACCTCTGGAAACAAGTTGATTGGCATTGGAGCAAAGTAAGATTTTCTCATCAAACTGGCAGTTTTTCTTTCCTTGGTTTAAGAAAAAACAAGATTTTAAGAGTCAAAATTAAACTAAACAGGTGTTAAAATGGAGATTTTTACAGTACACCTCCAAGTAATGCCAGCAGCCATGAAGACAGACTCATGAAGACAGAGCTGATTGGCTGGAAAAAAAGCCACTATACCTTTTTCCACCAATGATTTTCATTTGATCATTTCTCACATCTGACTGGAAAAATCACATTCATTGCTGGAAGGCCGTCTGGGATCACCGGGCAGAATTTGGCAGGGTGGTGGGCCTTTATTGTAGCAGGCAACAGGCTACAAAAGACTGATTTAGGCTGCAAAAGCTTTCACTAATGTGCACCGTGATGAAAAAAGAGGTCAAATCCTTTACTTCAGCAAAAACAGCAACACCATGAAAAAACACTCATTTAAAGTAAACGTCCTGCATTGAAAATGTTACTTAATCAGTAAATTGTACTTAAGAGTGAAACTGAAAAGCAGTCATTGTGAAGAACGGCTCCTTTCAGAGAATCAGATTCTTGATGCATTAGCCTGTAAGAAATATTTTAATGATATAACTCTGACTGCCCCATGTCCTGTTGGCTGGTTTACACTCTAACATGCAGCACATCTGATGTTTTGCATGGAAAAGCTTCTTCTGCAAAGTCACTCCAGCTGTCAGGGAAATGTAGAGCAATAAAAACTACAAGATTATTTTCCCTGCACTACCTTTCAGAGGGAAAAGTGTCACAAAATGGGTATACTAAGGTAACATGCCAGTGACTCCAAACTAAAGTGTCGTGTGAGTGAATCTAGTTTTTCTGCTTCAGTGAAGTTTGTATTCACAACACGTCGTCTTGATGCAATCTGCCTCTGAACCATTTTGGGAAATGAGAGAGCCATAAGTGACTTTTTCCCTCATGACCCTAAAATTACATCAAAGCAGTGCAAATGCAGCATCTGAGCGGCACTCAAATTTTCAAAAAAGTGCACGGTGCATGATCGGGTATGGCTGCAGGAAACAGAATTACGCCCCCGAGCCTACATGTGGCTGCTCACATGTCTGAGGAGATTTGCTTATCTGTCCCAAGAAAACAAATGAAGGAGGGCGAAGCACAGACGATAGCATTTCCTAAAGAGACAGTGGCCTTTTCTGCAAAACGAGAACACACCAACGCCTGTCCGTTTCCAGCAGACGACACTCATCACCTGCTGGCATTACTGAAAATATTCCTGCAACTTCTGGTATCATTTTCTGCACCACATTCTGACAATAAATTATCACATTTAACAATAAAAAAAAAAAAAAAAAAACACTCCTTAAACAACAAATGACCACAACATATACAGTACAATCATTATTTAATGGTTGACTTTTCAGCTTGTGTGTTTGTGGCGACTGACTTTTGATGATTGGATCTGTGTGTATTTGCTACTTGAATGATTTGACACATTTTATTTGATATTAGATTTTCCATTATTTTGTTCAAATTCTGATTTGATTATGTGAATGTTCATTAGATCAGAAGATTATAGATGTATTTTTTTTTTAACCATTACATGGGATCATTTGTCATTACAATGTGACATTACAGTGAATGCCCCACTGTAACTACAAAAGGGAGGGCTGGGTTGTACGTTGCATTCAAGACCACTAGGAAAGTCGGAATTTCCTACTTCCCACATCAGAACTTTCAAGCGGTCGAGGTGGGAACATGTACAAAGCTGCACGAGTTCAGCTGCTTTTACCGCAGGCTTGTTAATTCAATCAACAATCCATCTTCACATATTCAATCATAAACCTTCACCACGACAAAAAATAGACGCAGCCAACACCACCGTGATTGATTTAACCTTTTATAGTCTCAGATTTCAAGTGAACCACCCAATCCCAAGTGCTGCAACCTTTCACATCTAGACATATAATTTCTCACCTATATATAGTATGTATTGGTCTTTGTGTGCGGTCTCTATTTATATATTCAGACTACACAAGGCTTTTAACTTAAATGCATTCTAAATGGCTGGCTTTTCATGCTCAGACAAGATGCTCCTGTGTAACTGGCTGAGACTGCAATTGTATGTTTTGTTTTACGCTGCCTTCTTGGCCCGATGCCTCTCGCAAAGTAAATTTCAATCTCAATGGGTCTTTTCTGAAACGCAGGCGCATCTGCACTCGCACGTTCCTTTACTCTGCAAAAGATGACATGTCAGAGCAATTGGTCTCTAAGTCTTCGGCTGCAGCTGTTTCCGGCTGAAGCTGCACTGTTCCTGATGGTAATTGGCAGTTAAAAATAGGCAACTAAGAAAAGTCCTGAGAGAGAGGCTGACCTGGCAGTGGAGGTCAGGCTCTGGATTTTATTTTATTTATTTTTTTTGTTCAGGCCACTAAATTCATACAACACCCCTGGCTACACTTTTCATGCCTTGTAAACTGGGTTACAACCCATTCAGCCCCCGTGATAATTACCTTTTAGTCAACACCATTAATTAATTCTAGAGCTGGGCAATGTGTTGATATTATCAGTGTTGTGATACAAAACTAAATATTTTCTGGGATTTTGGAGACTTTACATCATGAGTGTTGTATTTCCTTGGTTTAAAAGGCTTCATTATAATAAAAAGGATGCCATTTTCCCAACTTAACAACCTGTTTTAACTGTCCTCTACCGGTTTGGTTGTCATGGACGTTATTTATGACTTTTTCCAAAAATGTCTTATGTGTAAATATCTTATGAAAGCACCTACGGTCCTCACACAATATGGATTTTGAGGTATTTAGTCAAAGATATCATATTTGATTTTGTCCATATCACCCAGCCCTAAAACCATTATGCAGAAATAAAAGTATGCAGTCAACACTACTTACCGGTGCTGACTAAAGTAAGGCTGATTCATTTTTTTTTTTTTTTTTCACCTAGAACTACAGGAATTCCCTGCGAGTGCATGAGTTCATGTTGTTTCTTCCTTCTTGCATGAGTTTATTTCTGCACCCTTTCACCTTAGAAAGTCTTATTTTTTGATCACACACAAACACACACACGCACACCCACGTCATGCTTGACTAACAGGTTCATACAGTGGATTAGGCAGGCTTGCATCATGTCAGAATAAGAATAATCATGCTATGCGAGTCTGAGCTTTTGGTGCTGGCTGGAAGGTAGACCTTGTGGTTTCAGGGAGGAGGGGATGGGCAGCTCATGCAGGCTGTCCGGGAACGTCGCGGGGCTCAGCTGCTTCAGGATAGTTTGCATAGCGGTGAGCACCAGGGGGGCCGGGCTCTTCCCCACCAGGTACTTGAACGTCTCCTCGCCGAGCACTTTAGTCCAGCTGTCCGGCTCTGTGTCTAGAGCCGCTTTCATTTTGAAATTAACCTCGGACATGAACATCAACAAATTGTCCAGGCACTGTCTCTTCTCGCCGCCGTTCACCTTGGAGTCCCGCAGGTTCTCCAGGGCAACATCCAGGGGGGTCAGGCCGTTGTGGTCCTCGGCGTGGGGGGACGCTCCGTTCCCCAGCAGCATGATGACCGCCTCGGGACGCTGCAGCTCGCACGCCAAATGCAAAGGGGTCTTGCCATCCTCCATGTGGAAACACCCTCCTCTGTTCATGTACGAGGGCATGCTGGGCATCCGGTGCGCCTCCTGCAGGATGAGCCCCAGGATGAAGCGCCGGTCGTAGCGCACGGCCATGGCGAGATGCGGGGCGGAGGACGGGCAGCAGCAGAAACGCTCCCCGGGTTTGGCGAGCGCCTCGTCGGTGTAGTGGCTCAGCAGGTACTGGGCATACGCCTGGTGGTCGTGCACTATGGCGTACAGCAGCGCCTCCGAGGGGGTGTAAGTCCTCTGGCTGGCGTCCTCCTCCTGGTAGAAGGTCTCCATGGTCCGCATGTCCTCCAGCATCCAGACGGGCTTCAGGTCCCGCACGGCTTTGTAGAAGAGCAGCGAGTAGGACTTGCGTTGCTTGATCTCGTTGCTCTGAGGCGTGGAGTTGCCGGCGGACAAGGCCATGATAAGGCAAAGCTTCCAGTCGGCTACAACAGCAGTGCGTCCTCCAACTCGTTAGAAAGCGTCCTTCATGGCCCCGCACCCATTCCTTATCCTGCCCGGAGATTTCAGTCTACACAGAGCACAGCTGCATGGTAAAACACGCGCAAAACGGCGTGCAAAAACAAGGCAGCAACAGGTTAAAATAATACAAATATAATCTAAACTCACACGGGCTCACATTCCCATGTCCTGTCCTGCCGGCTGTGTCAGTCAGGCTGCAGGATTCCTCCTCTCTCTGCAGTACAGAGCCACCGCGCATGCGCCAAACACAACCCCGTCCAACATGATGCTGCGTTTCAGTGCACCTCCTAAACTCCGGAATTTAAAAAAACAACACCGAGAACACCGGTCGAGCTGTTGTCAAAGTGGTGTCCAGGGGCCCCCAGTGGTTCTTTAGAGAATTGCAGCTAAATGGTCATACAGTATTTACAATTTTAAAAAGTAGGTTTGTTCAGTTTTTTTAATTTTTTTTTTTTTTTAAATGGTATTTCCTGGAAGTTATGACAACAGCGGTATGTTTGGATTCAAATTTATGGATTGATTTCATAGTTTTATAGTTTGAGCAACAATCCTCTCAGAGGGGATTCCCTATAGGACAAAATTCTCTGTGTCTTATGTTACTGTTTTGACAAAACCCTGCGTTAGATGATTATCGAGGCAATTATTTTAAAGGGAAATTGCACCCTCAGGTACTTTGTTATATTTTATCATTAATCTGTTGTATTCAATTTGTTCCATGAAGTGGTTTTGCAGATGAGGTGTCATAATTTGCATTTTTTTTTTTTTTTGTCGCTGTACCCACTTTGCTTCCACCTGCCTGCCCACAAGGAAAGGAAATCTATTTTGGAGTATAGTTTTTGGGCCACAATGCAATTCAAATAGCCTGGTTTTCCCAGCACGCAGGCTCTTCAGAATACATTTCGGAAAAGCGTTTCAAACTGTGCCGAATGCATTGTCTCTGAAATGTACTCAGGCAAAAAGCATATAACGTAGCCTGAGATGCATTTCATTTCAAATGTCTGGCAGTGCCTTCCAGTCATGCATGCCTTGCTGAAAAAATAGAAGCAATGCAAAACACACACACACACACACACACACATACTCAAGTGGTTGCTCATGTGGGCTAGGCCTTGTGATTCACTTGGAGGCAACAGTTCAGTTTTTTAATAATTGAACTCTTTATATTGTTGAACAACAACACTTTAACTCACATTTTTTTGTTATCAGCCATGTAATCTTACATTTGAGAAAATCAAAGGAACACGCTGTGCGCAGAACTGTTATGGAATATGTAAAACATTACCTAATTATTACATTTGTTATTAATATTATTAGCTCTCTTGGGTATAATGAATGGTCCTCAGAAGTAAATACGTTAAACATTCATATTCATACATCCAAATTTTCCTATTCCCCAATTCCAAAACTCTGGGATAAATCACTACTTTGAAGTATTTGTGCACAAAACAAAACATCTGAATAAATGTGTGCAGAGAGGAACCTGCATCATAGCTGAAATGAGTGACACTAACGTGATATTTAACAAAAGAGCAACACTGGCCAAAAAGGTTATGTATTTCATCATTTATTTCATTCAACTGTGTGTGCCCATGACTGAGGACAGCCTCATGTGTGTGTTATTCATCACAGTAGTGCAGTGCCTGTTCAAAACGCGTGTGTGTGTGTGTGTGTGTGTGTGTGTGGTCGATCGCCTGGCCTCTGACATTGCTGCTCGCTGCTCTCTGGAGAACCGCTCATCCAAACAGCTTCACACTCGACCCTGCTCTTCCCAGGGTCCTCAGCAACACACCCGCCAAGTGTGAAGTCGATTGGATGAACGGTTGTGTGGAAATCGAAGGACAGACAGACAGGGAGTGTGTGTGTGTGTGTGTGCATCTGTGAGAAAAAATGAAGTGTAAAAATAGAAAAATTACCATTTAGTTTGATGTGAAACCACTTAGTGAACAACAGGACACCAACACCAACGTGGCCGTCACCTTGGCACATGGAAAAAAAAAGTGTTAAAAGAGGTGAAAATACCTGCAAATTAACATTAACACCAGCATTAATGTTGACTAGTTATGGTGTCATTTATGTATCTTGGGTGTGTAGTCTTTTCATAGTCTTATTTTTCAACATTTTTACTTCAAAATGCAAAATTATCTTTTGAAACTGACAAACATCATATGCATAAGTCATAGCACAATTCAAATGGCATCAAAAAAGTTATTTGTCTCTTGCTATTGACTGCAGTGCATCTGTTTTCAGAATAAGGGCCCGTGGTGGTCAAACTGACAGGGAAGGACTTTGTCTCTCTACAGACCCGCCCAGGGGCTTTTGTTTTGAAAGAGACAGTAGTTACTTGCCACAGCAGAGACATTTTAGCTGAATTCTGGAGGATCACTCTTCCGAATAGTGTCTCGCTTGACAGTGCACTTCCTTGGGTCCTCAGCAATACACCCCAAAAACGTGAAGTCGATAAGATGAACTGTGGTGGAGAAAACCGAAGGAGAGAGACAGACAGAGACTCCCTTCTGTCACTAAAGGGACTTACTTCTCAGTAAGGACTTTGTAATATTGTATAAAATGCTGTATACTGTGGCTATGAATCATATTCTGTTTTGTTCAGCTGTCCATGAACAAGTAAATCTCCCACATTTCTATAACATTTTCCTAAATACACACATTCAAAGTCTTGCATATGTGCACTCTTTACTGTTGAAACTGCTTTTTTGTCCTAATTGTCTATTGTAGGAA
The DNA here is from genome assembly GCF_902150065.1 of Myripristis murdjan. Taxonomy (NCBI): domain Eukaryota; kingdom Metazoa; phylum Chordata; class Actinopteri; order Holocentriformes; family Holocentridae; genus Myripristis; species Myripristis murdjan. The sequence goes on from NC_044003.1 coordinate 7,726,907, forward strand.
TTTTGGGTAATTAGATCCACCATAGCGTATGTTTTTTTTTTTTTTTTTTTTTTGACAACAGCACTCAGATTGCTCTTTCGATTCTATAGTTGTTTTTGTTTTTTAAATGCAAAACCACACTGATTTTTGGTAAAACTTTCCAGTTACAGTGTATGACTGAACAGTTTTTTTTTTTTTTAAATCATTATCTCCTCATCAGAAATAGCAAAGGCAGTTAGACAGCTGGTGAGAACGGCAACAAGCCTCGGGGTGATAAAGATTTTTTTTCTTGATGTACATTTTATTCTTTCAGCAAACCCTCTCGCAGGCTGCCCCCCCGCCTGCAGCAGCACTGCAACACAATTTCTTTACAACGTGGATTATGTTTTGACTGATGTGGGTATTTGGAATTTAGTTAGAAGTTTCTCATATGAAGTGTTTTGTATTCAAGAACCTTGATTTTGGTCATTTGCATGCTAGAAATACCAATATTCTGTGTTTTCCCATGAATGTGATTCTTGTCAGGGAGGAACAGCATTTAGTTTAAGCCTGAACACCAAAACTCTCCACTGAAACACAAATGAAATGATTTATTTTGTTACGAGCAGCAAAGCGGGAGGATCTAAACGCAGGAGAGCAGGTAGACTTTCAGTGTTTAACAAATTAAACAAACAAAAAAAAAAGTTAACAACAGGCAGTTTATACATACATTCAAATAGCCTGGTTTTCCCAGCGTGCAGGCTCTTCATACATTAGCAAAGTGGACACACCTGGAGAAGGGATGGGACTCAAGAATGGAGGGAGGAGGGAGGATTGGCCAACAAGGAGGACAAGGAGGGTGTGGCAGGGAGTGACACAGAGGCCAGTATAGAAAAGGTGTGGAGGAATAAACACAGGGAAACAGACACAGGGGCTGAGTGGCTGGGAAAACACAGCAAACTGGGTGACAAGACCCAGGTGAGAACAGTAAATCAAACAGGCTGGCAAGGCTGCAGGCAACATGAGGAACACAGACAGAAATAACACAGGGCAGGTGAAAACGCTGGAAAACCCAAATACAAAAAGAGAGACATGACACATTTAGGGTTGGCCACTGTTTTTTTAGGCTGCCCTCCCAAATGCAGCCACTCGGCCCGGAGCCCCGAGGCATCAGAGGCTCCTGAACGCAACCTCAAATTTGACCACCAGGGACATGGACCATGTAGGCTCCCGTAGGAAAAAAATCACATGTGAAATAAAGAACATCTTGGAACACGTGATCTACAGCCATATGTGATTTGATTATTTCACGTGATTTTCCATGTTGATTTCCAAGTCTTGTCTGAAACCACGTTATTATTATTTCACATGAAAAAGCAACATGAGTGGTTCCAAAACCACATGAGGTTCAATTCACATGTGATTTAATAATTTCACGTGACTTTTATCTTGCTTTTTCCACATGGGTCTGAAACCACATGCTATTATTTCACATGTGAAAAAGCAGAATGAAGGATGTTCCAAAACTGCACTTGGTTGATTTCACATGTGATTTTTCATGTTTTTCCCATATGTGATCTGCAACCACATGTGATTATTTCATATGTGAAAATCAACATGAGAAACACATGTGGCTGTTTTTACATGTGGAAATTCTAGTTCAGAAGCCAATTGCATGTGAAAATACTAATTCCACATGACTTTGTGTGACCAGTTTCCTTTTCACATTTTGAAATTTTCAATCATGTGAAAATAGCAAACCACATGTGGAAATATCTAGTTCACATGTGACATTATTTCTTTGACTTGTGAAAACTTAAAATCGCATGTGAAAAGCAAATGATGTGTGAGAAGTTAATGTTCACATGTGACATCATTTACTTTTCACATGTGAAAATGTTAGTTCACATGTGAAATTCAAATTTTCACATGTTAACAGGCATATTTCACATGTGACATTTTCGTAATTGCTGTCTCAGGTTTATTCTGGATGACATTTTTCAAACAAATATGGTAAAACATCCTTAAAAGCCCTCAGCAAACCATAACTTTGACTTTAACCAAGTGGGCGTGTCTGAGATAGTCTTCAACCAATCATAGCCTCAACTTGACCATGCAGGTGCATGCTGCCCAGAACTCCTGTGGGGTCCATAACAGAGTCTGAAAACTGATGGAGGCTGATGGAGCTCACATCCTATTCGGACACCCAAGCTTTCAGAGTCTAACCTAACATGGGACTCAGAGTCAAGACCACAGTGGCTCTTTAAAGGGACATTTCACTCAAAATTGAAAATTTTTGTTGTCATGATCTACTCATCCTCGTGCCAGTTGAAACACAGATGAAGTGTCTTTATCTACACAACAAAGGAAGGAGGAAGCTGTGTAGCAGCCTCAACCAGAACACCTGAAGTCAATAGGTACCGCATTTATAACTGCAAAAAGGGCAAATAATGACCAGCAAAATGACTCCATACAGCTTGTGAAGCATGATTCCAGTCTTCCAAAGTCAAATAGTTGCATCCTGAACACAAAAAGGCCTATATGTATAATAACAGCGCCTTTACGACATGATGCTATGGAGTTACAGTGGCGGCCTCCTTTGTGTTTTACGCATTTAAACTGGCACAAGCTGAGTGAATAATGTCAATTTCCATTTTTGGTTAACTGCTGATCTGCCCACATGCTTAACTGACTCAGTAGTTAATAACGGGTACACGCATCCGCACAATTAATTTGTCTACCTTAATATTTCTATCACATCACCAATCCCCAAGTAACAGCGGCCACTGATTATGTCTGGAAAGATTTCCGTAAAAAAAAATGGATTCCATAATTTTAATATTTAGGACCAAGTGATATCCATCGGGATGCCTGCCCTCAGTCGTGACACATTTAGAAGACGCAAATAGCAACATAATGAATGACACTTAAAGTAGGTCACTTGATAAGGCCATCTGTAAATAATTTAACGCACTGCAGTTATCTAACAATCATGCCTCCTGCCCTGATTTCTAGTATTATCAGTCCAGGAGCTTTTGTCAAAAAGGTAAAACAAAAAGACATTAATTTTGGTAGCTGGGATGAATAACAAGTAGATGTTTTTCTTATTATGATAAGGTGCTGGGCTGAGAAGATGTTCAATCCAGATGAATTAGGTACTTATTATAGAGACATGTTTTTTTTTTTTTTTTTTTTTTTTTTTAATCCTTTGGTTCTGAATACCATAGGGAACCATGCCTTGTTTTGGGAGAGGTTTAAAAATAAAAATCCCCCATGAATGATGTTTTCAAGAGGGATTTCTCTCTCTCTTTCTTTGCATTGGTTGGTTGCACTCTCACTCTGATCATACACTCCCATACTCCCTTTTATTTAATTTGCATTCGCCAGGAGAGCCTCTGTAAAGACGCCACGATTCCCCACTCAGAGCCAAATCTGTGCAAATGACTCAGGGAGTGAGCCGCACATGTTTAGCTCTTTCCTTTTGCCAGCAGCACCCAAATTTAGATGACCCATATTAAGTGTCATGTTCTACATAAATTCTCATAGAAGTGGAAAACAATCAGTGTGCAGGAGGAGCACGGTGTAGTGACCACCGTCAGCCACATGGAGGCGTTAGTCATCTACCTTGTGTTTGCTGTTGTTGCCAGAGCTTCCTCTTCCAGCGTTGGGAGGCACAGTTGCAAATGCCCACAGCATGAATGCATGCTAATAATATCCCAGTTTCAGTTCTCCACTGCATTTCTCCTACACACCTGCCACAACATCTGATGTCTGCAGCTCTCACAGGTCAGCCTCTTGTAGGTCAGCCTCGTCGAATTACTTTGTGTTTTTTTTTTTTTTTTTTCCCACCGATTCAGTGGAGGCGTAAGATGATAAATACTGTATTATGCCAGCAAGGTATGATTTGAGGAGGAAGATATGAGAGACCGAGACAAACAGCTCGCCTCAACAGAAGCGCCATCCGTCTCTCCTACAGCACCTAAATGCAGCACCGCTACGTGAGGCCGCCGCGGAAGGCCTCGCCACGCTGCTTGCATCGCCCCAGGCCCCCCTCACGGCTCTGAGGCACTCATGGCTCCCCTTAGGTTCTCATGTTTTAGTCATCAGCGCAACATGCATCACAGGCAAAGCACTAATGACTCTTGAAATGGAAGCTCTCGATGCTCTGATCCGCTAACATCTGCACACATTTTCTGGATATTTTATCGCGGCGTTAATTCGCAGTCAGCTCTGTTACTGACTTAAAATTCTGTGTGTGTTTCCAGAGGATTAAAGCCTCCAAACTGTTGCCAGGAGTAACTGGAGGGCCATGCTCTGGTTCAGCTGAGGTTCAGGATTTTTAAAAAGCCCATCTTATTGATCCCTGATTGAGCCCATCTCTTAGGATGCCCAGCAATTTTCACACCACGGTTTTTGTTCCTGAGAAATGGGCAGAAATCAGACTCTTATATTTATGTGCACAGCGCGCTGCCTCCAAACCTGTTGATAGGAAAACATGACGAAATTGCACGCCCGGCGCTCCAAAGAGTCCCTTACCTGTTGTAAAAGTAATAAATGTGTTTGACAGGATTTGTGAGAGTTATGGTTTCATATTGCCTTGCCTAACACGAGCACTTTGCATTTGATTATCAAAGTAGCTGCGCTGTGTTATCAAACCTGCTCGCCGGCAAATAAACACCGTTATTTTCTCTTATCTGCCTTTGCAAAACCTCTGGAAGGTGGCTCACAACATGTAATACATTTATTTATTATTATTACGGTTTACTTGCTTAACACCATAATAGATACCATGATACACTGAAACCCTCTCAGAAATGTCATCTGATTTTGCAAAAGTATTTTAGATTTGATTTGCCTAAAAAGATTAGATAACAAGACTTGTGCCTTTTGGTCAGAGGATGTTTGATTACGATCTCAGACTCGCTTGGAGAGTCTGGGCGGCCGAAGTGGCTGCAAAGCTCTTTCTCCTCTAACAAGGTGCCCTTGAACAAGGCACTCAACCTCTCCTTTGCTCCAGTGGTGCTGCCCAGCGGCCAGAGCGACATAACCGGGCTTGTGCTAGGCAGCTAAACAGATGAGTGTAAACCTGGCTGTTGCTGCACTGCACCTATATATGAATTAATCTTAAAGACAGTCTGCCACAGTGTGAAATTTCTCCATTTTTTTTCCAAGTCATTTAGTCTCACCGTCAGTGTTGAAATCTTGAAAAAAAAAAAGAAGTTGAAAAAAGTCTAAAAGTGGGATGAGATAATCTCACTTCTTCTAGTTTCCAGAATTTTCTTGAGTCAAATATTATTTTCTTTATAATCGCGCATGGGCTGATAAAAAATCATAAAACAAGTGAAAACTGCATTGGAAATAAATGGGATCATTTCATCCCACTGTCAGGTTTTTGGAGAGAAAACAAGACTTTTAGGGCTGAAAATGAAACTGCCTTGGATTTAGGACTTGCAGTGTTGTAAGTTGGGGTAAAACACTGAGACTTAGTTGAGTTTTTAGCTTGACAAGGCATATTTATGTTTATCCAGAAGGAGTACAACATTTTTGTCCAAGTGCCCAGGTTTTGCAGAATTTCCCCCCTTCATTGAGGATCACATAAACATGAAAATTGCCAAAACTGAACTTAATAACCTTCTCACATGACTGCAGTGATATACAATTTAACACTCAATTTACTGCAGTCCACAGGCATTTTAATAGCGTTGTCACCTGCAATGACCAGCAGCCACTATTATTTTCAGATTTGCAGAATTGTTTTAACGCTTATAATTTGCCAATTTAAACGCTCTCTGCTGTTTCAATGGGTTTGAGTGACAAATAATCACATATACTCGCTTATTGTTTGCTTCAGATTTTTGCAATACAATTATTGTGATCTGATCACATGTAATCCATTACACGCAGCCCTGCTTAGAGTACGCCACACACTCATTCCTGGTTGTCTCATTACTACAGGCAGACTGGAGGGGATCATGCGTTTGCATTTATCTGCTCGCAGCTAATCTCACATTGCACTGGGCCTATCGGACTAATATTTTTTGTGCACACTTATGAGTGTATGATCATGGACCTCTCATGGTTCTGGAGATTCAAAACCTTTGAAAAACCTGTTTTATACCTCAACTGAGTGCAAAACCCATCACTCCTCTTAGCTGGCCAGTTGAGGGCTGCAAGTGATCAGCACACTGCTTCACTCTGAAATCTTTTCTTTTCATTAATTTACTCTTGGGGCAACCAATCATGTGTTGCTACCACAGATTCAAACGCGGTGTCTTCTTGCCAGAGATCCAAAAGTTACTTGTCGGATTCTTTCGTTGGCATTTTCACTTGGAAATTGGCATTTTACATCGCTGGTGCTCTGGAGTTGTTCCTGTCCAGATTGGCATGCCACAGTAAAACAAACATTACTGCATTGTGTTCAGTTGAAAACCTTCAGTAATATCAGCCAGCTGCTGAAATGCCCTTGTCGGTTAACCTATCACTTATGGTGTTGATGCACTGAGTGACTTTTTGGTGCCCTGCAGTTCCTGTTTGCCCCCCAACACGCCCGGCGGAGACCTGCACTCGACCGAGGGCTCTCTTTCTAGTTTCAAACTTGATTTGTTGTCATACCAAAGCAGAACTATGTCGTAAATATTTAATATTTCAGTGTGACGGATCAAATGCTACGACTATTAAGATTCCTTTGATTACAGTTGCTGTATGAGCGCAGCCTCTGATCACCCAGAGCTCTTGTCTGGCTAAGCCTTTGATTTAATTTGTATTTGGTGGGTGGTCAGCAATGCACTTCAGCCGCGATCACGTCCCTTTTATCCGTGGTAATTGCAATCTTCTATTCCAACCAATTGAATTAAATGTCACAACGAGTTGGCTCAACAAGCATTTTGGCATGCTTTGAAATGCAATGCAAGCACTGTGTAAGTGTATGAGGTCCTCATTTCTATGCAAAGCTTTTGTTTAATTCTCCCAGTAATTGATGCTGTGGCTGCTGGTTCCTGCTGCTTACAGATGCTCGGAGTTCATGGTTGTGTGGCGCCGCTGGAGGTCCTCTGGTGGAGGCCGGGCGGATGTGAGCCGCAGCTCCGGGTTGATGGAAGCGGCATCAGAGAAAATGGAAAATGTTTGGTGGATAACTGGCCAAAGATAAATGCTGAGGCTTCACATTGAGATATTTCCTTTGCAGCCACTATGGAGTTCAATCAGGTTTTGGTGCCAGTCAAATCAAAGAGCAAGTGTTTTTGCACAATTTTGCACAACTGTTTAACAATAATAGAGAGAGAAGTCCTTCAAAAAAAAAAAAAAAAAAAGAGTGGTTTATCCATTCGCCAGTCTCCTGTATCGCAAAAACTATTTTGTGAAGCTGTCATTTTGTAAAGCTACAGTGGCGGCAAGCGATGAAAGGTCAAGTGGAGACTTGACAGACAAATGTGAGTGCAGGTTGTGTTCATCCCTTGTTTTTCATTAGCAAAAATAAAATAAAGCTGTCATTGTCGAGGAGTGGGAGCAGAGACATCAGATGCTCTTTCATTTGAATAAGGAAATGCTTCAGCTCTCTGTGCAAATCACTTTTTTGGAGAAAATGGTTTGTGACATAATAAACGGAACTTGTTGCTCGTGCACAACGTGTTCCTCATGACATGATAATTCCAGAAGGAGACGTGATGACTCCATAAAAAAACACACCAATCAAAAACTAAAAATATATATATTATTTGCTTAAAACAGTGCCTGTGGTCCAGCCGGTGGTATCCTGAAACCCATGGGTCTCCTATCTCCCCCTAGAAGGTCTAGGTGAAGGTCTAGAAGGTGAAGACCACATTTTAATGGACGGCGTCCTTCGAAGGAGGCGCCCCCCCCTGATCTGAGACGCCCGGCGGTTGTGTTTTGCTCTTTCTGCCCTCCATCTTCATATTTAACCCGCAAATGAATGCAACAAATTCACAAATGTTGCTTTGCAGCTGTTGAAAGGTATTCTGGAAAATGTAGGAAGTCACTCAGTGAGGAGGAAGGAGGTGAGGGAGGTTGACAAGTTATAAAATATAAACTGGAATGCACTGACCACCTGAAACTGATGGTATGCAACTGTAAGGCCATCCCAGAGTGCATATTTCTATGATAAATATTGGCCGATCAGAGGTGTTCACTGCCAATATGATGAAAGCGAGTGTGTAAAACCTGCAGTGAAACCTGCCTCACTGCCTTGAGGAGCTGCTGACCCAACTAAAAGGATTTCATTAGTCTGGGCTTCAGTGGGGAGCTTGAGCGTCCCGTGGTGGTCTAAATGTGTCTTCAGAGACGTTTCCGCCACTGGCTCCTCGTGATTTTGGTGATATTTTTGACCTGAAAATGGACCAAAATGATTTATTCATCGTTGGATATCGGCGCAAAATATCGGTTGTTATGAGTTTTAATCCACAAAATATCAACATTATACCTTCAAAAACCCATTCTGGTCAAACTTGGGTGAAAATTTAATCTTAATACCTAAGGATACTTAATTATATTTTGGTTAAGGTCATATGTGGAGTTATCTATGTATACACAAATACCCCTGAAAAACTATTATGAATTTTACCAGCTTTTACTGACTGTAACCACCCGCAGTTAAAAAAAATAAGGTTCCTGCATGCCTCAGTATCCCTGCCATTATAATTGAGTTTCTCATAAATAGGATATGAGCTTATCTCGGCCACGGCAAAACAGGACGCAGCATATAGTCCTGAAAATGTTAGAAATAAATAACTTTTCATACTGGCTGACTTGCATCTCTCTCTTTAAGAGGAGGAAGAACACAAAGGAGAAAAATACCCACCCTTGAATAATCTTACGCTGTTAGATATCATTAATCCGCAGTGTTTAATGGATTCTGGGGGTTATTTTGTGATTAAATGTACCTCTACTTCACTTAGGGATTTTCTTTCTCAGAATGGCAGAGGGAGTGACAGTGATAATGTGGTGACTTTTTTCTCCTCAAGGAAAAATAAGAGCAGAGATGCCCAGTTACATACATATAAAAAAAAAAACCTCTGAATGGGGCATTGTGTTTCACATCAGCGACCGATCTGAGCAAACAGACATTTGAGATTTGTCAAAGATGAATAAACCCAGTATGTTTTCCATGGGCCCCAGTCAGAATCAGGTAATTTAGCAGGTTATTTAGTTTACATTAAGTAGCCACTGCCTGTTGCTGTTGTTTAGTGTGGATTAAAGGTTAGAGACAGGGCTATCCCAGATTTTGTAGTTCCAAATTGGGTGAAAAACTCCATTGGACACATTGGAGCACACAGCTTTTTTTCATCTATTAGGTGCTGAAATTCAAACAGTCATGGCACAATAGAGAAAATGTAAAATATGAATTAAACAAGCTCTCTCTGGCTCTTACCCACACAGCCATGACAACACTCAACATTCATCATATGATACTTACAGAATCATGAATTAGATAGATTTACTTTACTGATCCCAAACTGGGAAATTCCCAGTTGCGATTGGCCAAAATTTGGAAATCTAATCATCAAATGAATCAAAAGTTAATAAGTAGAAACTAAGAATGTCCATAACGCCAGGCTGAGGTGCAATCAACACTTTTCTGCTCCGTCAGTTGGATCGAAAATTTTGTATTTAGGTAAGAAAGCTAATTTTTTTTTTGGCTCCCAGGAGTTTAAAACAGTAATGAAACACTTCTACCCAAATAAGTTTTCTCAGCCAATGAAATCAAGGACAGAATGGATCCTGCATGACCTGCATAAGCTCAGCAAAGCTCTTTTTAAACACTGCTTGCATGCAAGTATTTTGTGCGTTGCTTCATCAGGCTAATGAAGACTGATGGAGATGAAGGTCTCGAGCTTTGTTGGTGGGTGGCAAGACTCCTGACGGGATCATTTCTGAGCTTTCCTGTGCCTCACCGCCACCCAAAGAAGTTACGTGTTTTTGTAACTTGACATACACCTGTGATGAAACGAAAGCTATGGCTGCATCGCATTCTGTTCTACTGTTGCTGGAGAGGCTGATATCTCCGCGTCTTCTGCCTCTTCTACTGTGAGTGTCAGTACCAAATGTTGAATTTACAAAAACGAAACCTTTGCCATTTGATCCTGAGACTGGCAGCAAAACCTGACATTT